>NW_005054727.1:113387-125801 GCF_000277835.1 Geospiza fortis | reverse complement strand
GGGGCAGCATGAGCATGCGCCTGTCGGTTCTCCCCCAAGAGCTAATCACTTTTAATAAAGGCATTAAAAAGGAGAAAGGTCTCCTGCCTGTATTTATTTCACCAATCATGTCTCACCTTTGTGTAATATATTTTATGAAATAATTCATGCTTATAGAGAGAATGTATTTTATGAGGTTGTGAAATCCAACCGAGTCTCTGACCGCAAGCAGCCCAGAGGCAGACATCTACTTTGCAATCTCAAAATTCCTGAAGGCGGCAGGAGAAAGCGCGATGATTGCCGCTCTCCAGAGTAATCGGAAGATGCCCAAGGACGATCATCGCCCAACTGGTACCATCGATTGAGATAGCAGAAGTCACCAGAAAAATACATCTGAATATGCAACTTCCCCTGACGCGATCAACACCGGCTACCGCTCAGGAAACAGTGATTGTCCAGCTGTACACAGTGAAAGAAACTGTCTTGAATATGCAGAGTTACAAAAGAAATCAGGACTCCTCTGCCTCAGGCATAAAAAACTGTATAAAATAGCCCCGCAAGAAGTGGCGCTCGTGAACAGAGGGAGATCTGATGCGATAGAGGTCGGATCTAGGTTCACCCAGTGCCGATCCCGGGCTCGACGCTGTCTCTTTGGCTGTGGGTTTTTTGAGGACCGTATTTTGGTCGCAGAAAAAAATAAAATCTTTTTCGCATTTTGATAAATTTGGCTTTTCAATTGATCATATATAACATTAGCAAGTCACATTATAAAAGGACCTGCTACTTTCATTAAACTGGCCTTCTGATTCACCTTGTGAAGACTGGACTCTTTCATTCTGTCTCTGACTCAACAGCGTCATAAGTCATTTTGTTCTGATCCCTTTGCTGATCACATAATTTGGCAAAACAAAAATGGTGTAGTCAACAGGATTTGAGCAAAATGTTTAAATCAAAAAAGAAGAAAGACCAGAAACCCCTGCTTGACATTACAGGAGGGGAAGATATGCCTTATAGTTCAATAGCCAGGAAATGGTCTGTTGCTGCAGGACTGCGCGAATCATGGAATGCAAAATTGGGAGAGGCTGAACGTCTTGATGTGGTTAAATGTTTAGAAAAATTGCCTCTTGTAAAAGGGAAAGAAGTTACGAGTTTAGGTGGAAGGGGATGGATTCTTTTGACTGCTTATCACATACATCAGACCAAACAAACACTATTGTGTGAACAAAGTATTTTAGAGAAACAAAATTGTGATGCTACAATGTCAGAATAAGCTGCTTGCTCATAAATAGGATACCTACCAAACCGTGGATGAAAAAGCAGATGTTAGAGTAGCTGAATATAAGTACTGTAAACACAGGGGGCAAGTGAACAAAATCAAATTACATGCAGTAATTGCAGAAGCTGGATTGCAATGGGATCTCGGCTGGGGGGGCCAAGGGGACACAGGGTGAGTACCGGGAATTGAGGAGTTGGGTTGGGATTGGGAGGTCCCCAAGTGCTGGGAACTGCTCAGGTCCTGGATATGGGAATGGGGAATGTGGGATGAGGAATGTGGGATGGGGGATTTGATAAATTTGGCTCCCGATTTGATAATTTCTAACAATTAGGCACATAAATGATGGACATTGCTTAATATTTGCTGCATCCTTGGTTGCATGAGAAAGGTAAGGACTACGTCCAAAACACCAAGAAAGAATGCAAGGCTGCCTGATAAAGGGAAGGATGTTTATCAAGAACAGGATACAATATGCAAGGATACTGAGATAACAAGGCTCCTTGAGCCCCTAAAACCAGATGAATCTGGACTCCTGGCTTGGTCAGTGGCCAAAAGATCAGTAAGCATGTGCAAGGCAGGGGGTCAGAAAGTCAGCCCTGAGGAAGACAACTTTACTTCATCCCCTACGACCCCTGAGACAACCAGCAGAGACAACTGTGCAGGCACAAAGGGCTGATAAGATCATTAGCATGCAAAGAAGAGAGGGAGGAAAGCCAAGAAATGATCTATTGTGAAACTTGATGCATATGTAACATTCTAGGGGATAAAAGAAAACGTGAGTGTACAGGGGGTACAGGTCTTTGTGGATATATTCCCATGTGTCAGGCTGAATAAAAACATAGCTATAGGAATGTGCCCCCTGTTGACAGAGTGACCAAATTATCTTTTGTCTCCTTAAAAAGACTCCAGAAATTTCTCTCCTCAATTTGGTAAAAAGACACCTCATAGGACCTTTGGGACTTCACCTCAAACCTGGGGCTGCCCAATTGTACAGAGGCCAAAAGGTCCCACCTAGGTAATTCACTAGAAAAAGAACAAAGGAAATAATGGCTTTTGTGGGGTGTTTTTAGCAGGAGCAAGAACCTCTTGCCCCTGGCTCGGTTTTTCTCTGTAAGAGCTTTGTTATTTTGCCTTTTATTGAACCTTTTTCTGTTTCCAACACTACCTCAGAAGCCATCCTGCTAATTTTATGCCATTTGATGTAGCTGGGCTATCTTGGCTGTGATAGTGTTATGAGTAAAAAAAAGGTTACCCAATTTTTTTTAAAAGGTTGCAGAGTGAACAGGTTGGACCAGTTGCTGCCAGGGTGGAGTTCTAACTGTTTGTTATTGTAATCACCGGTCGTTTTCGTTAACTACCTGTTGTTGAGGGTTAAGAATTCCTCCTTTTGTCAGTACCACCCTGCCTGCTGCCAGGCAGATGACCCTTCTCGGACAGTGAAAGGAGGGGACATCGGAGGGCATGCAAATGACCTCGGGGCCAGCATGCCATGGGAAAGCCACCCCACCAAACTTACCAAAACACCCCAGAAACAACAAGCCAACACAGATTTAAGAGATCAAAGTGATGTCTGGACATGAGGAACAAAGTCCAGAGCCTGCAGAGATGCAGAGACCCTTTTTTGCCCCTCGCCTTAGCCAAGGAAGGACCTCGACTAGAGGCAGGACCCTGGGAGTCAAACTGAAAAAGCGAACAAGGGATTTTCACGATGCTCTCATGAGGATGGAATCCCCAGCTCTGCCCACAGACCAGTGGACAAAGCTGCACTCTTCCTCCTCCTCCGAGTCACTCCTGGGAGCAGCGGTGGCGTGAGCGCCGACCCGTCGGTTCTCCCCCAAGAGCTGATCACTTTTAATAAAGGCATTAAAAAGGAGAAAAGTCTCCTGCCCGTGTTTATTTCAATAGGTTCTCGGAGAGCTCATAAGACCTGGCTCGAGGAGAAACCTATTACTTGGCACCTGAACTGGTGATTTCTCATATTGAGAGACATAGTTCGGGAATTTTTGATTGGCCCTCGATCAAAATAGGACATTTTTTCCTTGGTCTTGCGTTTTGAGGAGTGCAGGCCTGCGACTGGGTTTCTGTGGCGCCAGAGAAAAAAAACCCAGGTTACAGAGGATCTGAGGCCGTTAAAGGGGGCCACACAAATCAAAGCCTTATACTGGTGAAAAGAGGCTGAAAGCTGGGACAGGCTGGAGAACGTGCTGCGAAGTCCTAAGTACCCCTTCGGAGAGAGCTGCTATTGGTTGAGCTAAGACTGCCGAACACCGCTGCGTTTCCAGACCCGGGGAGTTCAGACCAAGGATGATAGCTGCTCTGAAAACCATCTTTTGGTGAGTAAGAATATGGGGAACAAGCTATCTATAGCAGAGCAGGATCTTTATTTTTATTTGAACTACAAATTAGAAATTCAAGATGCAAAATTTGAGAAAATACAGCTTAAAAAACTCATCAGATGGGGTTTCACAGAATTCCTGACCATAAATACGTCTGAGATGCTTACTCTAAAGTTCTGGGATGCTGTGGGACTTAGATTATACAGTTTAGAAAAGAATAAGAAGTCCAGCCTAAAACTACGTCCAATATTTCAGACAGTGTTACAATTTGTAACATTGAGAGTGAAAAGCAAGCAAGAGACAGCCACAAAAGACCTCAGAGCACAGAGAGAGGCGACCGCAGGGTGCAGCAGAAACAAATTAGGGTGGGCAGAGATTCTGAGACCCCAACCCTGTCCCCAGCTCACCCTGAAGCACACTGACCCCGGGAGAGCAGGTGGGAGATGGCGTGGCCAGATGCTTCCCGTCCGGCCCCCCCCCTCCTCCCCCGTGAGGGAAACAAACTTGTCCTGGCCAGACCAGTCTGCAACCCGTCTCTCCTAACCCCCCTAACCTGACAAATTCCCCTCGGTTTCCTCTCAAAAGTAACCTCAGATGCACTAAATCGGTGAACTTTGGCAGTGCAATTGAAAAAAGCCAAGCTGAATCCATGTTCTGTGAGGACAATAGACCACGTGGCCTCCACCATGTTTCAGAGCTGCCGAGCTTTGCCTTTCATGGGCGTGTTCCATCCTCTGATTCACAGAAGTCCCTTTCCAATTAGTCACTAAGCTCCTGCCCATCAGACACGGGACACTCCCCTTTTCTGGGCCGAGCCCGGTCTGCCTCCCTGTCCCTACTCCCTGCCCACACCCTGGGATGGCATGCCCTCACCCTGCCTACTGTGGGAAGTGGATGTGACCTCTCGGAAGTGACCCCATCCAAAATGGCGGCGCCCAAATCAGGAGAAGCTTCAATTTCAAACAAGAGATATTCCCACACCCCCCAGGGCAGTAGCCCCCCAAAAATCTGAGGATGAGTTTTATATTTTAGGGGGCACAGATACCTGACAGACAATATGAAGGGATGCAGTCCAGGACGGAGAATGGGAAATTGCCTCTAAAATATCAGTGTTTCCAGTCTGATATAATGTCGGAGGTGGGGGAGGATGTGAAAAATGCATATTATATGATTGGCTCATCGCAAATATTTAAATGAATGCTATATGCGTTATGTTGGAAAGTGTCACCATCATATTTTCTGAAAAATCTCTTTGCCCAGAATTCTTCTCCTGGGAAGCTGAGAAGCTTCAGAGAAAAAGGAAAACAATATTATCTCATTTGCTTCTCCTGTGTTGTGCTCACATGTGGAATGTGTTTGGAGGTTGTTTATCCAGCAGGTGGTTGTTTCATTGGTTTCTGCTGTGAATTGTTTTGACTTAATGACCAATCACAGTTAGGCTGTGTCGGGACTCTGGAAGGAGTCACGAGTTTTCTTTAGTATCTTTTAGCCTTCTGTAAATATCCTCTCTGTATTCTTTAGTATAGTTTAGTATAGTATTCTTTAATATAATATAGTATTGTAAAATAATAAATTAGCCTTCTAAGAACATGGAGTCAGATTCATCCCCCCTTCAACGGGGGTCTCAGGAAATACCACAGGAAAGTTATGCTGTATTAATCTCTTTTAAGTACTGTGGTAAATATAGTTTTTAGGTTATAGCATGATAATAAAATAGAAACTATGTTATGTAAGATACTTTTTGCAACTAGTTCAAGGAATGGATAAGATAATCAAGAAATTAATTGCATAGAGATAACAGAAACAAGACACCAAGATCTCAAGAGAAGAACTATGGCCTCCTTATCAGGACAACCGAGACTTTGAGGGACCAAGAGATAGATTTACAAGATGAAGGGGGGAAGTTGACATTAAGCAGAAACACCCTTAGTTTGAAAGGAATGTTTGAATTATGTATGAGATATATGAATATGCAACAGGCTATTGCTTTTAAGGGTTAATCCTTTGTTAGCAAAATGTGCTTTTGTGGCAGAGAGCAAAAGCACCCGGATGTCTGTAATTCTTTACTTTTATTGTCTTTTATTGTCGTAACTTTGATTGCCCAAATTCTTATTGTCCTAATTTTTATTAAAATTCTTCTTATTATTTTCATTACTATTGAACTTCTAAAATTTTAACACAAGTGAATAGCGTTTTTCACAGGAGACCACAGTGGGAACAAATAAGCTTTGCAGAAATAAAAGAGATTTGCAAAGCGGTGGGGTTGTATGGGAGGGAATCAGCATATTTCTGAGGTCTATTACAACCCACCTTTTCAGCCAAAATATTTACCCCTCATGACCTAAGGCAGCTTTTTACATCTTTGCTGTCTCCCACAGAGCATAAAAATAGTTTTGCACTGAAAAAGGTTCTGTAAGTTACTGCTGTTGTGTTAAAAAGTTATTAACCTACCTTCGAAACATATGTTAAAAATGCTTTGAAGTTCTATATGTTCAAATCATATATAGCCAGAAACTTGAGGCTTGCCTGGGAAAACACTTCACCAAAGTTAAGATAGAAGAATAGTTTACAAGCAATAAAAATTATAACCAAATTTAAAAATTATTAGCATAACTACAAATTGTCAACAAGGGTGAGACTTTTCAGATCATGTTTCTTTCTCCTCTTTCTTATATATATAGAAAGGGTGAGATATAAGAATGTGCCCCCTGTTGACAGAATGACCAAATTATCTTTTGTCTCCTTAAAAAGGAAAAGACTCCAGAAATTTCTCTCCTCAATTTGGTAAAAAGACACCTCATAGGACCTTTGGGACTTCACCTCAAACCTGGGGCTGCCCAATTGTACAGAGGCCAAAAGGTCCCACCTAGGTAATTCACTAGAAAAAGAAGAGAACAAAGGAAATAATGGCTTTTGTGGGGTGTTTTTAGCAGGAGCAAGAACCTCTTGCCCCTGGCTCGGTTTTTCTCTGTAAGAGCTTTGTTATTTTGCCTTTTATTAAACCTTTTTCTGTTTCCAACACTACCTCAGAAGCCGTCCTGCTAATTTTATGCCATTCGATGTAGCTCGGCTATCTCAACTGTGATAGGTTCTCTGAGAGGTCATAAGACCTGGCTCGAGGAGAAAACCTATCACATACGTACTTTAAAACTCATTTTGTCTTTGAGTTTTAGAGTCTCTCTCTGCATGTCACGACCAATGGGACAGAGACATTTGGGACTCTACTGATCCAGATGATTCTGGGTCAGCTAAGACCATTGACATTGGCCCTGTATTGTGTAGGAAAACGGAATATGATGCAAATGGACAACAGGTTATAAAACATTATATAGACGACTATACACAGCATAAGATTAATGATATGCTTGATAGATTCAAACAAAAATATGGAGAATCGTTATTAACACGGATGGTGCAACTCCACAACTTGGGAGCCACTGGTGTAGGTACAGACCCCGGAGACAGTAGGAAATTTATGACTTTGAGCTCGGATTCTTTTATTCAAGAGGCATTTTGGGGAACACAGCTAGATACTAAACTGCTGTCAGTGTTAGCTGAGAAGTGTAAAATAATAAGTACCCAGTAGAAAGTGAGTGGCTGGCGGGGATAGACCTTGGTACACATTAAGAGATTGCATGAATCATCTTGAGAAGGAATGAAAACAGTTGTTTTTATTGGAGATGCAGACACAATGCTACAAAATGTTTTATCAGTACACGTGAGAAATTGATAAATTAAGGTTGGTCCTCCTGCATATAAAAATGCCATAATGACCCTGTAAATTAATGAAACAGGAAATTCAATTGGAGATGTGAGAAAAAATACAGCAGTTAGGGGATTTGGGAGAATGGGAGCCACGTGGATCTGGATGGAATAAATCAGACTCCCTGTCTGGAGGGGATAATAAAGTTTCAAAAAAAGAAATGTGTGCTGCACTTCTGAAAGACGGAATGGTGCGAGAAAATATAGATGGAATTCCCACTGATGAAATGTGGAGGATTTACAAACACTGTGGGCTGAATAAACTAAATAAGAAAGTACAGAGCTCCCAACTGAAAATTAGGGCCCCAAAAGAAGCAAGTCAGCCATTGGCTTCACCTTTGGAACCTTGATGGGACATTCCACCTGCCCGTGGCAGGTCCCCCATGGGTGGGTCATTATTTCCAGGGGGAAGGATTGGGATCTGTACACTAACTTGCTGTACCCCTTACAGGAAGTGCAGGAAATAGAAGCATAACATAACCAAGATTAGGAAATAGGCCAAGCTCCGTTGTAGTGTGTTTTTATTTTACAGGTTATTGTTTGATTTGTTGTTTGGTAGTTTTTTGGGTTTTTCCCCCCTGCTTTTAGAGTGACACAGACTTGTCTTTGTTATTCAATTAAGCCAGGTGTTGGTTTATGTCTTTGCTACTTAGCTACTTTTCTGCCAAGTTTCAAACCCCTTCCTCCCACATCCAGTTGTTAACCCCTCCTGTCCCAAGCAGTTTTCCTCCCTTGTATCCCTTGCCCTTGTGTTCCACCCCTAGTTCTCCTGATTAGCTGAACATTGTATCCTCCCTTGAGACCTGCACCCCCTTTATAAGCTGTTGTTTGCCCCCAGCTCATTGCCTGGGACCCCGAGACTCGGGGAGTGTCACATCAAATAAAGTAACCCAGTGCCACCCCAGGCTCGTGCTGCTGCTGTGGCCTTTTTGTTCGGCGTTGCGCCTCCACTGGTAGCTGGGGTCCTGCGGAGCCCCGGAAGAGGGGGACTGTTGCCCCCCCCACTGTCACCATCTAGCCGGGACATGCGACAAAGCTCCAGTACAGGGATGGGCAAGAAAGGATTGGCATTCCCATGTGGACCTTCAAATTTTTTGGAAAAACCAATCTACTCAAACAGTTAAAACCCTTGTGGATACTTGAGCAAAGGCCTCACTAAGTTATGGGAATCCAAAAAGATTTAAAGGCCAAATGGTTCTAATAAGTGAATTAGGAGGTAAACAAATTGAAGCTGTACGAACACAAATTGAAATGAAAATAGGAAATGTACCATGTCAAAAATACTCAGTGATGACAGTTCCAGCCCCTGAGTATATAATTGGAATTGATATCTTAAAGGACTTAAATTTAGAATTACCAGATGGACAGTGTCAATTTGGCACCAAGCCATATATTAGTATGAGACCTATTCTGGTAGAAAAGAAAAAAATCCTTCCAGCAGATTTCCCCCAGCCACAAAATTAGTCTCTTTGAAGCAGTATTGCATTCCTGGAAGGCAGAAAGAAATAATGTTAGCAATTAAAGATTTGCTTGAGGCATGTGTCTTAAAACCCATCACCACATCTTGGAATAATCCTGTATGGCCTGTTAAGAAAAATTATGGGTCATGGTGAATGATTGTGGGTTTACACAAACTGGTTTTTGGTAGTGGGGGGCCACAGAGGTCGCTTCTGTGAGAAGCTGCTAGAAGTTTCTACCATGTCTGGCAGAGCCAATCCCTGATGGCTCTGAAGATGGACATGCTGCTGGCCAAGGCTGGGCCAATTAGAGATGATGGTGTACTGGGGTGACTTTATGATGCTTGTATCCCCAGTCGTTAATCTGTTTATGCTGGATATTATGTTCTGTGCCTTCAAGACTGGCTCTTAAGAGCAAACGTTTGTTTTGTTTTGTTATCAGCCTGCTCCCCCCACAGCTGGTGGGACACAGAGATGAAGCAGTACATAGTGCAGCTTTTTCTTTTTTTTTTTGTGTTGCTCTTGCTCTTGCTTCTGCTTTGCTCCTGCTTTTTGCTTCTGCTCATTAGTTTAGCTAAGCAGTCTGAATTTTTCCCTGGACTGTTTTTCCTTTCCCTTTTTTGGAACTATTCGAACCTGCTCCAGACTGGGACCTGGGAAACACCAAGAGTTTGCACCTTGTGGCCTGCAGCAGCTATTCCCAGCGCCGGAGGGACTGTGTTGTCATCTGGTATTGTTCATTTTGTGTGCTGGGGGGTGCTTTGCCTGTTAAATAAACAGGTTTTTTCCATTTGTCTCCGAGGAATCCTTCACGAACCGGTTGGGGGGAGGGGCCGTGTGGGTTTGCTTTCTGGAGGGGCCCCCTTTGGAGGTTTTCTCCAAATTTTGCCCTAAACCAGGACAACATCCCAATGTTACAATTCATCAGTTACATCAAGTACCAGCCACTTGTATAGATGTAGCTCATCAGTATCAAAAACATATGATTCATTTTAACATTACTTTTCCTAAATTACCAAAGTGTAGCCAAAAATGAGCCTGGTATATAATACCTTGTTAGGAGGAGTAGGAGCTGAAGTAGGCTTTTTAAATTTCGTTGATATCGGGGCTATGAATAATAAATTGAGTTGTACTGGATATGATGTGGGGCAAAATTTCCAGTTGAAAGCTAAGTGAATGCCTACCACATTCAAGACAAACACTATGATATGATACTGAATTTTTAAAGTTCAGTTGGACAGAATGAGAGCAGTTTCAAGCTGATCAAAATCTTACACAGAATAAATTAAGTTGGAAAAGACCTATGAGATCATTGAGTCCAACCTATGACCTAACACCACCTTGTTAACTAGACCATGAATTGGACTGAATGTACGTTGCAATCATTATATGTTCTTATGCAGAGAAACAAGGCACAAAGTGATCTAATATCTAGTAATGAACTGCTTTGGTGATCAATATTTGAAACATATTCTAACACAACATGGGGTACAACTGACACCACAAACTGTAAAATGTACTGATTTATACCGTACCACACAAATAATTCATTATAACATTAGTAATGTCAAAATGATTTACAAATTTGTCGTAATACTTGTAATCTTTGGAGAAGAATCTTTCGTGCCTGAATATCGGTTACCAAGTTTCACTGGAATGTATATTGACAAACACCACAGAATTCATAATCTATATTTATGTAACATAGTGTGGAATGGTGTTCTTGGTGCACCCTATCTTAATTGCCTTTATTATAATTGTACTAACAACAATGTTTAATTGCTTTATTTGGTATAAATTAAAATGGATTGATAGCACCTATATGCCATATTCATTAACTTGAAGTTCACACAGAGGTCAAAGGACCAAATTATGTGGTAGGCCCTATGAGGAGACTGAACTGAAGTTGACCTCTGTGTGAACTTTCAAACATATGTACCTGTCTTGGGGTGATTTTATGATGATGCTTTATTCCCAAACTGTCTGCTTTATGCCCAGAAAACGAGTGCTGTAGCTTTATGATGGACCCGATGGGTGGGGCAGGGAGCCTTGGGCTCCTGCGTGGGCTCTGTTCAAGCTCTTGCTCTCCAGCTCTCCATGTGTTCCAGACAGTGTGGATCTGGACACTACATTGTTCCTTTTGTTGGATTGGTTTGAGATTTTTTTTTGCTAGCGTGAAGCAAAAAGATTTTTTCCTTTTCCCTAGCCTGGAGGCTGGACAGGGAATCCTCTAGGCGATTTGTTGTTTGTTTTTTAATTTTGGGGGGGGGGGTTTGTTTTTTTTCCCTTGAACTGTTTCAGCTCGGCCCTTTTTTTTCTTTTCTTTTTTCTTTTTTCCTTTTATTCAGCCTGTCTGGGGAGCTGGCAGGACCGCCTCGAACCCATGACCTGGAAGGAGCTGAACTGACACGAGAAAGGACATTAAAATCCACCAACTTTGCTGCATGGAGAAGACCCACGCCAGAAATCCACCAGGTTCCCCAGCTGCTGTGAACTCTTCTCCTCCCGTCCCCATTGAAAAAGAAGGGCAGTCGCTATCTTTGCCTCTCGGCCTCGTGGCAAGGTGGGGATGGGGTATAAGGTTCAAATTATTTTTTCCTTTTACTTTCGTTTTCTGTGCCTTGCGGGCACTGTGTTTTTTTTGGGTTTTTTGGGTTCTTTTGTTAATAAACAGTAATTTTTTTTCACTTTCATCCCCTGGTATTCATTTCCCTCACTGGCAGAAGAAAGGGGAGTTATTGAAGCCCTCTCTCTTTAGAGAAAAGCACTTATTTTAGAGCATTTTTCCTCCTAGAATTTGTTTTGAAACTGAGACAGTACCTTTTCAAAACAACATGTGCAATTTTAAGAAAACAGGGGCTTCGTGCTTGACATGCCCAGGTGCTTGGCCAGCGGACGGGTACGCCAGACCATAAAGTTCCAAAATAAACCTCCAGTCGCATACCCTTATACAAGTAGCAATATAAAAGTGAAGCTTCACCTATGAGCAGATGCGCTACGTAGGATTTCCCAATTAGCAGGAAGGTGGTTTTGGTCCTTTGCTGAAGTACAGACCATGATAATGGTAACCTAAATGGGTAACTGGTGATGTATCTTTTCTTAATCACTAGCTGTAGTCTGTAGTAATGATTTGATACATTGCCTTTCTATGCTTATTTCTGTTATCTGCTTATTGTCTTTGGAGACCCTGGGGGGCAACCCCTGAGTTGGGGAGACACAAGAAGCTTCCCTCAAAAAGCTGTTAAAACCCCACTGGCTCCTTCCCCTGTTCCTATGTATGTTCCTGAGCCACTCCCTCCCTATTCCTTGATTGGCCCTTATCTTTGTACTGTGTGGCAGTGGGGGTTTGAAGATATTTGGTCTCTCCCTGTCTGTGGCAGTGGTGGTTTGAAGATGTTTAGTCTCTGTCTGAGGTTGTTTGCCCCCTGTATCACCATGGTAGTTAATAATTCCAGATTTTTCCCTATCTCAAAAAATCCTGCCCCTTTATCTAGAGAATTCTCTTCCAGTTACGATTTTTCCTTTTTGCCATTGGTCTGTGTCTTTCCTGCTTCAAGTTATGTTTACAGTTGCCACTCTAGCTAGCCAGACAGTCCCCTCCTGT
>NW_005054727.1:111569-112784 GCF_000277835.1 Geospiza fortis | reverse complement strand
CCCCGCCAGTGGCCGAACCGCAATCCTGCCTGCCAGCGGCAGAGGTAGGGCGCGGCCCCTCCTGGCGCGCGTGTCGATCGCCTCCTGCGATCAGGGGGCAACATCATTACTGCCCGGAGACCAGGGTCACCCCCGGCCCTGAGAGAGAGAAACCTGGACCCTCCACAAGTGTGTGCCTTGGGACTCTGAACATCCCACCGCGCAGCTGAATTAAACATCTGTGGATATTATGCAAAGGCCCTTTTTGCTTCCTTACCCCGGACTTTACTAGCAGCAATACAGGCTGCAACAAATCGCACCCGAACAGGGACCTCTTCTGGAAAACATCTGCACTAGACCACCCTGAGAATTTGAGGTTTTTTACCCCAGTGTGGTGAGTTTGAAATTTTTGTTCTTTCCTCCTTTTACTCTCGAGTGTTGGGAAGAGACTGGGTTAAGATGGAAACAACACTCACCTACACACAACAAGAAGTTTACCTCCACCTTAAAAAGTCTTTTCTTCAAGAAAATTTTTGTTTTTCAGAGGGGGAGTTGAAGGGTTTTTTACACTGGTTATTCAAGCATTTCCCTTATATTTCGCGAAACTCAGTCCTAACCGATGAATTTTTGGAAGTACTTTGGGAAAAGTTAAAAACTAAGACAGAATTCCGTCCTTTATTTAATATGATGATGAAATGCATTCTGAATCTTGAGGATGGTGAACCCCAGCTGAAAACCCCTCCTCCATGTTCCCCTCTTTGTGCCTCTGCACCTCCTCCCCTGTCGCAAGGAAAGACTCCTCCAGGTTCTCCCATTCTTACTCCTGCTGCCCAAGTTGGCTCTCACTGCATGGCCGCGGCTGCATGGTCACATTCACGTGCTCAAGATGGCGGAGACCGCATGGCAGGGGCCACAGGATCCCTCTTTCTGCCCTCTGGTCCTCACACCTCATCCCACAGTTCCCAAAGTCCCGGTCCCATGAGTGAAGGTGGTGGGGTACGAGGAGCTGCCCCTGATTGGCAATATACAGCTGCACCAGTTTCTTACAACCAAAGGGAAAGAAAACCCACATGCGCTTGCAGTGCTGTAAAGGACAGTAAACAAAAGAATGGACGTGTTTACCTCGGTTGCTATAGCACCGCGAGACAAGGCGCAGGTGGCAAGAGCTGACCCCCTCGCACCGAACTGCTGCCCCTGCAGAAAACCCGCGGCCACCCCACCGCCGCTCCGCACGGA
>NW_005054727.1:108471-111554 GCF_000277835.1 Geospiza fortis | reverse complement strand
GGCACCGGGGCCGAGGGCAGGTGGGCGAGGCCGGCGGGCCTGGGGCGCCGCTGTTGCCAGGCGGTGGATGGCTCAAAGCTGCAGTCCTGGCAGCAAAACCGTCGCCCCCCGCCCACCGCTGCTGTAATAGAAGCCCCGCGCCAGGAGCGCGTGCGGGCACCAGCCGAGACAGACCCCCGAGAAGGAGAAGGGGTCGAGCCTCAGCGCGGCTGCCAGCACAGGGAGCAAGACGAACTTCGCACGGCAGCGCACCAGCACTTGCACCAGCAACACGTCCAGCACCACCAACACAAACACAAACCCACTGGCAAAGGTAAAAAAGTCCTTGCCATGAATGTTTTGGGGACAGTGAAATAGTTCAATGTAAAAAACAGATGCGGTTTCATAACCCGGAATGATAACAAAGAAGATGTGTTTGTTCATCAGACTGCTATAAAAAAGAATAACCCCAAGAAATACCTTCAGAGTCTAGGAGATGGAGAAATTGTGGAATTTAATATAATACAAGGAAGAAAAGGCCCCCAAGTAGCTGATGGGACATGACCTGGTGGAGTTCCAGTGCAAGGTAGTAAACATGCACCAAACTGCAAACTTGTGAAATATTATCCACTTCATAGAAGTCCTACACACACCTACCAAGGAAATAGAATCCAAAAAACAACCATCAAGCCCCAGCAACAGCCTAAAAACCAAAAGGGCACAGAACACCGACAAGCTGTCCTGCACCTAAAAGTCCACCTCCATAATGACTGAACCTTCCAATCGGTTAAGTCCCACTTCTTTTAATACCCTTCCTCAATTCCTGTGGCCGCCCTACCTCCCTCCCACTTTCCCCTTTTCCTTTCCATTGTCCTATTACCCTTTTGTTATGTTCCCACAAATTCCTACCTCCCTTTCCACCCTTCCATGGCCTTCCTCCACTAATCCCTTTTCCCAGAGTTCCTTCCCAATACCAGAGGGAGGGTGGTTGGGAGGGAAAGAAAGGAAAGTTTCCCTAAAGTAATAATCTTTTTCTTAAAAGTTAATGATTTCTATTTGGAGTTTCCAACAGGCACATCACCACCTACACTACCTTGTACAGAGTCTATCACAGCTGACCACTCGACCACAGGTGACAGAGAACCAGTCCCTGCTGAAGGAACCTTCTCCTGACTCAGTTTCCTGATAAACCATACTAAGAAAACCCCACATCTGTCCTGCCAGCTCTCAGTTTGGACACTGGAGACTCAGAATTGTTTGCATTTTGAAAATTGTCTTATGGGTGCTTTTGATTGTTTTTGTCATTTTGTGTTGATTCAGTTGATCCTTCAGAGAAGCTTTCTTAATAATATCGAAACAGGGAGTTGTGGAGACCCTGGGGGGCAACCCCTGAGTTGAGGAGACACAAGAAGCTTCCCTCAAAAAGCTGTTAAGACCCCACTGGCTCCTTCCCCCGTTCTTATGTATGTTCCTATGTTCCTGAGCCACTCCCTCCCTATTCCCTGATTGGCCCTTATCTTTGTACTGCCCAGAGACCAGGGTCACTCCTGGCCCCTTGGGAGAGAGAAACCTGGACCCTCCACAAGTGTGTGCCTTGGGACTCTGAACATCTCACTGCGCAACTGAATTAAACATCTGTGGATATTATGCAAAGGCCCTTTTTGCTTCCTTACTCTGAACTTTACTAGCAGCAATTCAGGCTGCAACAATTACCCATGTAGCTTATTTCTGTTATTTGCTTATCATTCATGTTATAAATAAGCCTATCTCTAAATAAGTAATTGTTTTGTTCTGATCCCTTCGCTATCCACATTAATAAGCAAGAGGGCAGTAGTGTCTTTGTGGTTTGCCGGAGTGTGCAGTTGGCTAGCACCGGGTACCACATGGTGAGCAATCGCATGTGAATTGTTTGCCTATCTTATACACTCTGTTATTAATATTGTTGCTATTACTGTTTGTTTTCTTATTTCATTGCTGGTTTTTGGTAAATTGGTCTTAACCTGTGATCTTTACCTTTTTGTGCCTCGAATTCTAGTCTCCAGCCCGTTGCGGGGGAAGGGTGGGGGGTGAGGAGGGAGGGTGTGCAAGTGGGACCATGGTATGAGGTCTTTCAGTGGGAGTACTAAACTAGCCAACACAATTCCTAAACCACAACAGCCTTATTTGGTGCCCACAGCACGAAGGCTTGACATAAAAACAAACCTGCCCAGAGCAGGTTGGAAACAAATTTGATCTATCATTTGCTGTACTGGTACAGAGTCACTGGTCACAATATTGCTTTGTCTGTTAACGTGGGTGTTGTACCTAACCCTGTATATATTCCAGTATGTGCTCCTCATGATGATCTTTTTCAGAGCAGGGAGAGGGATCAGCATAGCTTTGTTGCTGTACTGTGGGATATCAGTTTATGACAGGATAACATCAAGAGCAATGAGGGCCATTTGAGATGTGTATTCAATGCTGCTCTCCTGTCCTTACCTCAGACGCTACCTCTGGGAATTCATTAATAATTGTACCCAGTCTCGGAGTGGAAGAGGAGAGAATGACATTCCGCACCTTTTCACCCCCTTTTCCTCCTTCAGGCCTGTTACAAGAGCTTTTGAGAATTTAGAATTTCCCTTGGATGTTAAGGAAAGCATGTTCTTATTGCTAAGTCTGCGAGGTCTCCTCAGTGCAGTTCACACCATGTTTAGAGTCAAGAAAGAGATTCTTAGGAAGGTCATTCAGAGATCTGCCCCAAGGGGGAATAGTCATGAGTGGCATGGAATGTGGGAGAAAATGGGCCTGTTTCTGGACAAATTATCTCCTCCAATCTTTTGGGAGTTCACCCCTGAACAACTACAGGACCCTGATAAAATGACAGAATATTTGCAAGGAGAAAGCTGTGGCAACTCCAGAGAAAAACAAATTGCAGTGTGCTGGGCCCTGGCTACTTGTCATGGTTTTTCATGGGGGACATATAGGGAAGTGATGCAAAGCTTCCAGCCACTGGAAAGCTGGACACGCCTCTGTGAAAAACACATGTTAAAGATGAAAGAAACCCGGGAACTTCCTCTTGCCCTTCTGGCTGGCAGAGAGGTAACACGACTGGCCGGCCCCTGCCA
>NW_005054727.1:65599-108426 GCF_000277835.1 Geospiza fortis | reverse complement strand
CCCCCCCCCACCCCTCGGCGGCCAGGCAGGGGAGGGGAGGCCGCAGAGCTGGGCCGGACCATGGCTGAAATTGCTAACATCTGTCTGCTTGCTACAGCCCTGCCACTCAGCCTGGGGCCAGCTGGGCCCGCTGGGCCCCAGGAGCAGCCCCGGCCCGGGGCCTGCTCCCAAATCCCACCACCATGGAGATTTGCCTCCAACCACTGGGCAGGGGGAAGGAGAAGCCACCCCCCTCGGTGTGCTGCTTCTGAATTCTGGCCTGGTTGATTAGACCCAAGCCATCCCCCCAGCCGTAGTTCCGCCGTCTGTAGCACCCAGCCCGACCGGAGTCAGGTGACCATTTGCAGGCTCCAGGCGAGATAGTAACTCAGTGCTTCAATACTCCCTCAAGTGAGAGAAAGGAACAAGATTCAAGCGTGTAAAGGGGCAACATGAAGACATCAAGGTCTTAAGAAGAAGTCAAGTCCCAGATAGGAGGGATGAGGAGATGCCTTAATCTTGGGGCTGAAATCCTCTGGTAAAGCTATGGAGAAAGACTCTTTTTCCCTGTAACACATGAAAGCCATGGGGAGATGAAGGGTTCAATTTGATATCGAGCAAAGGCCTCCATGCCAAAGTAAGCAGATGTTAAAGTAGCTGTGATTTTATGAGAAGTTTGAACAGAGGAGAGAAGAGTGATCCTGTGCCCCCAGGAAGAGAAGACCTCTGTTCCCAGAGATTAAGATGATTTTAGAGTTAGATAATGAGAACCTTTGCCTTTGAACAACTCATCTTTAAACAATACTCCATAAGTCAACATGGCCCATAAACACAGCTGTGGGAAAAGCTTGTGGAAAATGGGAGGGACTTCATGATTGCAGATTTCCCCAGGCGGCTGCTAGTCGTGACAAAATTGAGAGCCATGAGAGAACTGCTTTTTTCTTGTGGGGAAATCTCCATAACATTAACAAGAGGGACTTCTCTCCTTAAGTGAACTGAAAAAAGACTATTTTAAAGGTGGTAAACTGTCTGGAAATTTTAGGTTTTGTTTCTTTACATTGTCAGCGGAAAAGAAAAGGTTGAGGGGGGAGGAGAAGTGTTCTGAAGGGTTTGTTTTGATTCTTGCTACTTTTTTTTTTTAGTTACTGTTAATAAAACTTTCTTTATACCCTTTTAAAGTTTTGAGCCTGCTTTGCCTTTCTCCTAATCCTATCTCACAGCAGGAAGTGAGTGCACAGGTAATTGGCCAGCACTGAACCTACCACACTAGTTGGTGCATTGGCCGGGAAATCTAAAAATTGGTGAAATCTCTAATTGGCGAGCCAAAACCACTACACTACTATTTATCAAACACTGCTTGTCACTAGACAGCACCCTCAGGGGGAGGAGGAGGGAAGCAGACCAACAGGCACCATGGCCACTCAAACTGCAGCTGAGCCAGGGGAATAACCTGTGCTGGTAGCAGTTACCCCTATCCAGAAGAAAAAATCCAAGACAAAATCAGTTCACTTAGTAAGGGATGAAGACGAGTAAGCAGGGTCCTGACAACAGGAGGAAGAGGCAGAATCAAAGATAATCACCTGACCCTGGGTGAGCTATGAGACATGCAAAAAGATTTCTGCCACCAATCGGGTGAGCCCCTGGTGACCTGCCTGCTCTGATGCTGAGATAGAGCAGCCCAGAGTTGAAAACTAGATGGTAGTGAAGCCAAGCAGCTGGAACCCCTGTCTGGGGATGTGGGCATTGACAAGGGCATTGGGAAGAGGACAGAAATTCTCAGCCTCTGGAGGTGACTCCTGTCAAGCATGAGGGAAAGGTATTTTCTCAAGGATGATCTATCAGTGCACCAAGGCAAGTAGAACACCATGGAGAAAGGTATCTAGTACCTGAGAGAATTTACTGTGCTGGAGGTACTCTATAGGGATTCAAATAACGAGCAATCCCCTCTAGATTCAGATGAGGTCCATTGTACACAGTCCATGTGGTGGAAGTTTCTACAGAGCATGCCATTGTCATATGCCAACTCATTGGCAGTGATGTCATGAACAAACAGTGAATAATTTGGTTGCCCAACTCTGGCAATATGAAGGAAGTCTGTCTTCCCCCCCCCCATACAGGCCTGCATCTTGGCTGTAGAAACACTAAGGACCACCAGCAGTTTAAAGAGGAAATATCCCATGCCCTGCCAGTACAGACAAGAATCTCTGCTATTAGGAACAAGCACCACCCTGTTTAAGAGAGGGAACACACCTTGAGGTATTCTGTGATTTTACGTTCATGATCACGGAGAGGAAATGCGGAAGTGGGATGGAAAACCCACGTCTGCCCTAGGACCATGGATACACGAGTTGAAAGGAAGAGCAACCACCACAGGAATTTCTTCAAGAATAAATGCTGCTCCGGTTTCCAGTGGGCAACTCTTCACACAGAATAGATTATGTTATTTCTGATCCTCTTGAAGGAACCTCAAGTTGATCATAATTACAAGAAGTGAGCAATGAGTACTATGACCAGTACTAATTTGAGAGACAGTTCAAATTGGAGAGACATGGATTTGATGGACGGACCACTCAGTGGATAAAGAATTGGCTGGATGGCCACATGCAAAGTGTTGTGGTCAACAGCTCATTGTCCAGGTGGAGACCAGTGACTAGTGGTGTCCCTCAGGGGTCAGTACTGGGGCCAATACTGTTCAACATCTTTGTTGGCAACATGGAGAGTGGGACTGAGTGCAGCTTCAGCAAATTTGCTGTGTGGTGCCGTTTACATGCTGGAGGGAAGGGATGCCATCTAGAGGGACTGTGACAGGCTTGAGAGGTGGGCCGATGCAAACCTCATGAAGTTCAAAAAAGTCAAGTGCAAGGTCCTACACCTGGGTCGCAGCAATCCCAGACACCCCAACAGGTTGGGGGGAAAAGTGAGAGCAGGCCTGCAGAGAAAGACTTGGAGGTGATGGTTGAATTAAAATTCAACATGAGGCAGCAGTAAGTGCTCGCAGCCCAGAAAGCCAACTGTATCTTGCTGCATCAAAAGGAGCGTTGGCAGCAGGTCCAAGGTGAATCTCAGCTCTGGTGAGATGCCATCTGGGTACTGCATACAGTTCTGGTGTCCCCAACATAAGAAAGACATGGAACTGTTGGAGCAAGTCCAGAGGAGGGCCGTGAAATTGATGACTGGAGTACCTTCCCTACAAAAACAGATGGGGGCCTGAGAAAGTAGGAGCTATTCAGCCTGGAGAAGAGAAAGTTGCATGGAGACCTCATAGCAGCCTTCCAGTATCTAAAGGGGACCTACAGGGAAGCTGGAGAAGGACTCTTCATCAGGGACTGTAATGATAGGACAAGGAGTAATGGGTACAAATTGAAAGAGAAATTCAGGTTAGACATAAGAAAGAAATTCTTTACTGTAAGGGTGGCAAGGCACTGGAACAGGTTGCCCAAAGAAGCTGTGGTTGCCCCATCCCCTGGCAGTGTTCAAAGCTGGGTTGGATCAGGCCTTGAGCAATGTGGTCTAGAGTGCAGTGCCCCTGCCTATGGCAGGGGAGTTAGGACTCGATGATCTTTGAAGTCCATTTAAAACTCTTAACATTCTATGATTCTATGATTAAAGGGGCCCTGCCATCAGCCAGGTGGAGGAAAGGGACAATCAAATCTATTGCACTGTGTGGATCCCATGGCCTGGCACATCAGACCCACAAGAGTATAAGACTTTAGTCGACACTGGCGCACAATGTACCCTGATGTCATCAAGATACGTAGAAGCAGAATCCATCTCTATTTCTGGGGGATGGGGGATCCCAACAGCTGACTGTACTGGAAAATGAAGTAAGCCTGACAGGGAATGAATGGCAAAAACACCCCAGAGGCCTTGTGCATCCTTGGCATAGATTACCTCAGGAGAGGGTATTTCAAGGGCCTAAAAGGGCATCTGTTGGACTTTTGGGATAACTGCTGTGGTGTAGCAGGGCATCTCACTCCTCCACAAGAGCTTATCTGTTGTTTGTTAACTGGTCAAATAACTCAAGCAGGACAAGCAGTCTTGTAGTGAGTTATTTTGGTGCCATGGGGTTAACATCAATCTGGCATCTCCCAACTGTCAATACACATCTTACTGTTGAAGTGAGATCTGGAAGATAAGCTGGATTTCTGACCAACAGACACCTCACTTTATGACTATAACAACCACACCAAACTTTCACAAATCAGAAATATTCTATACATTTCCCTGGAAATGTGGGGAGCTTCTCCCATAAATAGGGACACCTGCTTCACAGTTACTCCCAAGGGGTTAAGTGAAGGAATCTGTACATTATCATCATTTTGGTGGCAAGTTGCATCTGACTCCTAATCAATACTATTTCTTTTGCTAGTGTTAATATGGTACCTTGATATTGTGCACTGTTTTATGTTATGCTGTAATCTACTAGTAGTTTAGTTTTATACTGTGTATTAAGTAACTCTGATTAAGATCTTTCATCTGTTATTTCTTGTCTGTTTAATAAATAATTTATTTTTATAAATGGACCTGATTCACCGTCACTATAACTGGCTGGGCCAGAGTGATTCCTTAAATTTAAACTCCTGCCAAAATCTGAGGCTAAGGCAGGGCTTGTCTGAAGCTCCCACTCATCCCATGACATGTGGAGACATAGGGAATTCAACAGCTGAATCCCTTGCCTGGTGTCTCAGAGGACCCTTCTGCTGTGGGGCTCCCGCATGTCAAAGAACAACAGGTACCAATTGCTACCACAACAGTGCACTGTCAAAAAAACTGCACCAACTGGGACTCTGTGACCCCCATTCATGAGATGATTTGTGAACTGGAGAGCCAGGGAGTGCTCAGCAAGACTTGCTCACCCTTTAATAGTCCTATCTGGCCAGTGTGTAAGTGTAATGGAGAGTGGAGACTGGCAGTGGACAATCATGACCTGAACGAAGTCATACCACCGAGTGCTGCTGTGTTGGACATGCTGGAACTTCAGTATGAACTGGAGTCCAAGGCAGCAAAGTGGTGCCACCATCGATATTGCTAATGCATTTTTCTCCATTCCTTTAGCAGCAGAATGCATCCACAGTTTGCTTTCACCTGGAGGGGCATCCAGTACACCTGGAACCAACTGCCTGTGGTATTGCATACCCCCCTCACCAGGCCACATTATGATCTGAGAAATGCTCATTAGGAGCCTTCACAAACAGTTCCTCTTGAGCTTATCAAAAACACTGGCTGTTCCCAGGAACCTGTGCTGTCTAATGAGCTCCTGTTTTTTAATTAACAGCCTCAGAAACTTATTTTTCTTGCCTGAATAACAACCCAAGTGGAATAATATTTTTAAAATCA
Source organism: Geospiza fortis (assembly GCF_000277835.1). Taxonomy (NCBI): domain Eukaryota; kingdom Metazoa; phylum Chordata; class Aves; order Passeriformes; family Thraupidae; genus Geospiza; species Geospiza fortis. Next base: position 103,110 of record NW_005054727.1, on the reverse strand, counting down.
AGCTTTCAAAGAAAGTTACTGACCTGAGTTGCAGCCAGAATAGAAAATTATTATGACTAAAGTCCACTGTCTTTTGACCCTATCAACACTGGTCCTAAGTAAGATCCTTTGAGCTCTCCCGGACTGCAGCAGGCTGTTACCAGCAATGTCCCTCTGAGTAGGGTCTCTCAGAGCCAGTGAACTCTCAAATTTGCTATACTCGGAGGATCACTAAATGACAACAATGGATCCTGGGCTGATACCCTCACTCCTCAGGAGTCAACCCTTCACCCTCTGAGAAGATGCAATGGCATCTGAAGTGAGTATCTCACTGAATTTGGAGGGATTTTTTCACAGGTACCATCTTTGTACATGCGAGTTTGCATATGCTGTAGCAAATATACCAGGAATGTTGTTCTCCTAGATTCTCAAGTATTTTAGATTTGTAACTAAGTTAGGACTGCAAGTAAGTTACTGTTGTAGTATAGCAAATTCTATATGAATCCTTTACTAAATTGCTTAACTTATCAATTGAGTTTAAGTACTATTAAGTTTAAATGCTGTTGTTTAAGTTAAATGAAGTGCTGTTCATCAAGTCCAGGGCTCAGTTTATCATTGGAGTCTACTCTGAAGCTTGTGACTCAACAGGAGTGTCTTTCATATTCCTTTTTTACCCTTACCATTTCCTAGCCTCTTGTCTTCCCCTCCTCCTGTCCCAGCCTCCACATAGATAGTTTTGTGTTTATTTTGATTTGGATTAACTGATTTCGGATTTTTGTTTGCTTTTTCTCTGTATGTTTTAACCATCTAGTAAATAAAAGAGTGAACCTTGCCAATGAACTTTGTCATGATGTGGCTTTTTATATTAAACTTTTGCTGGTGATTAGGTGAACTTAAAACACTCATTCACAACATTGCCCCAGGAGTGGAAACACAGCCTGCTATTTGCCATGGACTGATCTAGACTGCACTGGAAAAGGGTGAGGCTCCAAAATACAGTACATTGATGACATCATCCTGTGGGGCAACACAGCAGAGGAAGCTTTTGAGAAAGGGAAGAAGATAATCCAAATCCTCCTGAATGCCAGTTTTGCCATAAAACAAATTAAGGTCAAGGGACCTGCCCAGGAAATTCAGTTTTTAGGAATAAAATGGCAATATGAATGTCATCAGATTCCAAGGGATATGGTCAACAAAATAGCAGCTATGTTCCCACTGACCAGCTAGAAGGAAACACAGACTTTCCTATGTGCTGTGAGTTTTTGGAGGATGCATATTCCAGATTACAGTCAGATTGTAAATCCTCTCTATCAAGTGACATGGAAGAAGAATGATTTTAAGTGGGGTCCCAAACAACAAGCTTTTGAACAGGAGATGGTTCATGCAGTAGCCCTTGGGCCAATCAGGACAGGACAGGATGTAAAAATGTGCTCTACACCGCAGCCAGGAAGAATGGTCCTTCCTGGACCCTCTGTCAGAAAGCACCAGGGCAGACTTGAGGTCAATCTCTAGGTTTTTGGAGCCAGGGATACAAAGGATCTATGGCCTGTTACACCCCAACTGAAAAAGAGATACTGTCAGCTTATGAGGGGTTTTGAGCTGCTTCAGAAGTGATTGTCACTGAAGCACAGCTCCTCCTGGCACCCTGACTTCCAGTGCTGGGCTGGATGTTCAAAGGGAAAGTCCCTTCAACACATCAGGCCACTGATGCTACATGGAATAAGTGGGTTGCACTGATCACACAGCAAGCTTGAATAGGAAACCCCAATCGCCCAGTAATCTTGAAAGTCATCATGAACTGGCCTGAAGGTGAAAATTTTGGACTATCGGAGGAGGAGGAGGAGAAGGTAACACATGCTGAGGAGGCTCCACCATATAATCAGCTACCAGAAAATGAAAAGCGATATGCTCTCTTCACTGACAGTTCCTGCCGTATTGTAAGGCTCCATTGAAAACAGAAAACTGCCATATGGAGTCCTACATGGTGAGTTGCAGAAGTTATTGAAGGACAAGGTGGATCAAGGCAAGTTGTACCTCAAGGAGATTTGATTTTTAGGTGAGAACAGTCTGCAATGTTGAATTGTATAATACTGGTTGCTGAATGATACTGCCACTGTATGTCATAACTACCATGGACAATGAGGATGGAGTGCTCCAGATACACCAGTCCTGATGCAGCTTTCAACCAGCCAACAGCACACCAGCTCTCCTGCCCTGGAAGACATCTAGGATGGAAAGAACCTACAGTCATGGACTAAATGAACTCAACAGACATCTTGGAGGGATGGCCATTGACTCTGGCAATGACACCTGTGATTGTGCATATATATATATATATATATATATATATATATATATATATATAGTTGGAAGGTGTAGGGGTGGATGATGTCCTGGTTCTGGCCAGGACAGGGTTAATTTTTACTGTAGCCAAGAGGGGGCATGTCTAGGACCTGGAGGCTGTTCTATACCATCTCATGTAATTTTCCAGGAATGGGAAAAGGGGTCCCTTCCAGGTCAGGGTAGTGTGGCAGAGGTCGAGTATTGTTGGGCTCCATTTGGTGTAGTGGTGAACATTTCCATGTAAATTGCTCACCTCTCTTATACACTTTTGGTATTAATATTGTTGCTGTTACTGTTTATTTTCTTATCTCATTGCTGTTTCTAGTAAATTGTTCTTATCTCAACCCATATTTTTTACCTTTTGTACTTCCAATTCTCCTCTCCATCCTGACACGGGGAGGGGAAGAGTGAGTGAGTGGCACATGGTCTGGGGTGTTTCAGTAGGAACACTAAATTGGGGAATACCATTCCTAAACCATGACAAAGGACTTAAGGCCAAATAAAATTTCTGTTACATTTTTTAATCACTTCACTTTAAAAGAGCTTTTTTTTATAGGCAAAAAAGGATTGTTGTGTTTATCCACAGTCTGCGATATATTACTCATTGCCTAATGAGTAATATAAATAGCACACAATTGGACACAGTCTACATGCAATAAAGAGCAATTCACAGTATTATCATGGAATATGGCTATAATAAATTTTAAAGTTTTAATAAGACCAATATGGATACTTCTGTTAAATGGAAAAAACAATATTGATTTAACAAAGACCATATTCTTAAACTCTAGCTATCACATGCCAAGTTAACATCTCAACTTTCATTAACTCTATATCTTACCACAGAACAATTTTTAATATACCATATATTTGGTTACATACTAAATCTTAGGTAGTTTACACACTCTTATGCAATATAACTATATTGTGTTAAATGTTATTTATTCAAAGACCTTTGCAACAAACAAAAAGAATTCAACTGTGCTAGTGAAGTTCTGAACTTCTTTTAAGTTAAAATGTTTTAAAATGTTTGTTAATGAAAGAAGACAAATGTATGACTACCAGTAATCTGGGCCATGTAAGTTAGTTGAGCAACAGAAGAAAAAACTTGTTTCTTCTAAGCAGAAGAAAGAGATAAAAAGGAAACCTTTTTCTACACCAAATGAAAAATAAATTGATGTTTTACAGATAACTGGAAACTAGTTCTAACCATTTACTGAGGAAAGGTTGGAAATGTAAACACAAACAATTAAAGTATGCTAATGATATTGTATTTTAAATAAAAATATGAAGCATATTAAAAATAATTAAACCATCTGTACTAGAAATAGTGCTTTATGATCAGTATTTTTCAATGAAAGATCAGAAGCTATGCTATCCAAGATTTCATCTTCAGGTATTGTTCATGCTGTTCATTCTAAGAACACATGTAGTCTACACTTTCATCTGCATTAAATAAAAACTGGCAGAATGCATGGTCTGAAGGATAAGAAGCCTTCATAGAAAATGGAAATAGATAATGTTTCTGAGGTTCTATTTTTCTTATGGCCAAAGCAGAAGCTGGAAAGTTTTGACTGAATCACTGTATATATATATAGATCAGAAAAATGTTCCCACTTTGCTTTCTTGATAAAATAAGAACTAACAATAAAACTTTTTTACATGTGTGGAAATAATTATTTTTTAAGTCTGGGTTTTAAAGCTAAAGGTACCTGTACATTGGCAAAATCCACACGGTTGAGATCACTGAGCATCTGGTTGATCTGAGAAGTGTTCTGAAGCACAGCCCGAGCTGCCTGAGCCAGGTGATTGAGAGATGTGTATCTTCTCAAAGTCTGGGCAAAGGCACTTACAGTGGCAACCTATGAAGAAATCCATTTATCTTAACACATTGTATTATCAACCAATCTTCTGTTTTGTCTATTTTAATTCTAAAATTGCTGTATTAATTTATGAGCCCTCAGATATTGCAATTCACATATAATGGAACAAATACAGTTTTTCCTATGATTTATTTTTGGCTAAACAAAGTTTTTTCCAACCCCATGGTTCATGTTTGAAGTTTAACCTAAATATGACATTTAGCATAAAAGTTAAAATGCTGATATTTTTAGATCTTGAATGACATCTAGTGTACAATTGCAGAAAGAGAAGAAAACTGCAGTCATCTTAGTTTACCTTGCTTTGTATCATTCTCTGTGGAATATTGTTCATGGCACTGGAAAGCCAGCCTTCAAGGCTTTTTGCAAAATTGCGAATGGCCTGAGTCAAGGCACCTAAACATTAAAGAATAAAAATAAAATGAAAAAGATGGCAAAGTGCCTCTCTTGAAACCTTTTGCATCTTCAGTATTTAAATATTCCACATTGAGAACTACTGCATTTATTGGCTCAGAGACTTATCCAGTTAGGTTTGGATCCCTATCGTTACAAGAAGTATGTTGATAAGCTGTAGTAAGTTCAGTAGAGGGCCACTGACATGGTCAGGGAGCTGGAGCACATACCTTATGAGGAGAGGCTGAGGGAACTAGGTTTTTCAGCCTGAAATAGAGAAAGTTTAGGGGGGACCTAATAGAAGGCTTTCAATACCTACAAGGTATCAAGAACAGACTCAGCCTCTTCACAGTGATGCATGGCAGGAGGGTGATAAACACTGGGCATAAACTGAAAAAGAGTGATCCTGACTTGATAGGAGAAATTTTTTCACCTTGAGGACAGTTAAGCAGTGCCAATTCATGGCCCTTCATTGGAGTCTCTTCAGTATGTCCATCTCACTCTTGTACTGGGGAGACCAGAACTAAATACAGGACTCCAGGTATACAGCACTCAAATGGTGCTGAATAAAGGGGAAGGATCGCCTACCTGGACCTACTGACAACACTTTGTCTAATACAGCCCAGGATAACACTAGCCCTCTTTGCAGCAAGGGCACTCTGCTGGCTCATGTTCAACTTGGTGTCCACCAGGATCCACTGGTCCTTTTCTGCAAAGCTGCTTTTCAGTTGGTTGGCCCCCTTGGCATGTACTGGCAAGTGGGATTGTTCCTCCCCAGGGGCAGGACTTGGCACTTCCCCTTGTTGAACTGTATGAGGTTCCTGTCAGCCCATTTCTCCATCCTGTCGAGGTCCCTCTGGATAGCAGCACAACCTTGTGATGCATCAGCCACTCTTCAGTTTATTCAGCATAAACAGAACAAGTTGATTGGGGATAAAAGCATCATATAGTCAACCTAGGACAGTCATCAACAAACTTGCTGAGGGTATGCTCTGCCCCATCATTCAGATCACCAATAAAGACATTGAACAGTGTTGGACCCAGTACTGACCTCTGGGGTACACTGCTATTTACTGGCCTCCAACTAGACTTTGTGCAACTATAACTATGGGATTCTCTGGAGTGCTGCAATGGATAAATACAGAATCTTTAGGGGAAACAAGACAAAAAGGTGCTATATATGAAAGAGGAGCTGCAATGCATAGAGCTTTGCCGAGGGATGGATGATAAGCCAGTTCAGAGCTTAAGGGTCCAGGTTAGATTACATAACAACATGGGTGATGTTGTGGGTATCTGATACAGCCTACCTCATAAGGAAAAAGTACATGAAGTCTTGTGGTGGCTTGACCTTGACTGACTTCCAGGTGCTCACCAAGCTGCTCTATCACTTTCCCTTTTCAGCAGAACAGTGGAGAAAAATACAAAGAAATGCTCATGGGTCAAGATAAGGACAGGGACATCACTCAGCAATTGCCGACACAGGCAAAACAGACTCAACTTGGGGAAAATAATTGAATTTATTGCCAATCAGAGTTGGAGAGAGAGATATAAGAACAAATCTAAAAAAAAAACTTCCTCCAACCCTCACTTCTTTCCAGCAACAACTTAACTCCCAACTCTTCTACCTCCCAAGTGGCCCAGGGCAACAAGAAATGGGGATTGCAGTCAGTTCATAACACTGTCTCTGCCTCTCCTTCCTCCTCACGCTCTTTGCCTGCTCCAGTATGGGGTCTCACCCATGGGAGACAGTCCTTCGTGACCTTCTTGAACATGGATCCTTCCCATAGGCTGCAGTTCTTCACAAACTGCTCCAGCATAAGTCTTTTCTATGGGGTGAAGTCCTACAAAAACAGACTGTTCCAGAATTTGTCTCCTCACAAGGTCACAGGTTTGTAAGAGACGGTCTGAAGTTTCCCTCTTTTGCCTCACGACCGTCGCAAGGACAGAGACCAGGACCCTGAAGACCCTGACTGGAGTTCTGGCCTGGTTGAGGTGGATGCTTGCCAAGTGATTGTTCGCAGCTGTGTCTATAGTGCCACCATGGTATACTGCTTTCTAGCAGGGCCTGGCAAAGGAACAACTCGTCCTACATGCTTGCACCTGCTTCACGACAGTAGCCCATGAATTTCCCCACCTCTTGGCCAAATGAACTTTCTGGGGTAACTTTGGTGGTCCCCCATGTAAAATCCTTCATCTGTTTCACAACCACCATGGCAAACAGAGATTGAAGCTCCCTCCCAAGGACTGAGACCCTTATAATTCTGACACAGGGACGCTGGTCTGACTGAAGCGGGATGTCTGCCAAGTGTTACCTGCAGATGTGGTCGCTGGACCAAGAAAACAATGGCTCCCACTCACTGCTGAGATTGACTTATCCTGTTTCAGAACATGGACTGTCTGTATCCGTTTTCAATAGACATGTTCTTCATTGTCTTTTACCTGTTCCCCCCTCGACGGAGGACTATAATAGACCCCTGAGTTAACCAAGACCTCGAGATTCTCCCCGACGTGACAAGGCGGATCTATTGGCTGGTCCACAAGGATTTCGTCTCTATGTCTGGTAGCTACACCCCTTTCCCCTCTTTCTCTCTCTCTCTCTCTATCCTTTATCTCTTTTCTAATCCCTCTATCACATTTGCTGTGGGCACTCAATAAAAGGTGCATTTGTTTTGATTAATACTGAAATCCCCTTTGTGTTGTTTTTTGCACTCTGAGATCAGTTAACGAACCATCACGACCCCCGCTTATACGAGTGGATCGTGACAAGGTTCCAGCAGAAAACCTGCTGTAGCATGAGCTCCTCTCCATGGGACCACTGCTCGTGACAGGACCCTGCTCTAGCACGGGCTCTCTATGGGCTGCAGCTTCCTTTGGGGTACGCCCACCTGCTCTCGTGAGGGATCCTCCATAGGTTGCAGGATGACAATGTGCTTCACCATGGTCTTCCCCATGGGCTGCAGAGAAATCTCTACTCCAGAAACAGGAGCACATTCTCCCCTCCTTCACTGACCTTCATGTCTGCAGAGTTGTTTCTCTCACATATTCTCACTCCTCTCTCCTGGTTGCTGCTGTGACCCATTTTTTTACTCTTTTTTGAAATATGTTACCACAGAGATGTTACTAATGTGTCTGATTTAGGCTTTGGCCAGCGGCAGGTCCATCTTGGAGCCAGCTGAAAGTGTCCCTTTCTGACATGGGGACAGCTTATGGTATCTTCTCATAGAAGACATCTGTGCACTCCCCACCTCTACCAAAAGCTTGCCATGTAAAGCCAATACAGGTCTCCTTCAGGTACCTGGAATAAGTTTCATGTTTACAGGCTCCAGTTTTGATGAGGGACTTGAACAGCAGAGCTGTCCCTATCTGCTAGAGGGACAACAAAGCAGAGCAAAAGCAACCCAAGAAGACAGTTGAACAGTGCAACTGGTCACCCAGAGAGCTTTGTGTAGCTTCCATCCTTAGATGTTTTCAAGACCTGACAGGGTAAAGCCCTGAACAAACAAGACTGAATTCAGCATTGACCATGCTTTGAGCAGGAGGTTAGACTAGAGACCTCCTGAGGTACCTTCCAACCTGAATTATTCTTTGATTCTATATTATGTAATAATTACTTAGTTTCTGATTTAACAAACAGAACTGACCATTTCACCTAAGACCCCTTCAAAAAACTTATGATCAGCAGTGAAAATTCTTTTTGGCATTCCTACAGGTACATCAGTAATTGTAACAACTGTTTCCTATCTTCTGAAAACTTTCATAATGAATTTTCTGCCATAAATTTTTTGCCTTCAGTGCTTTTGCTTTTAAAGAGCAAAACCCCACAGGACACAGCAATTATTGCACTAGTTCAGTTTCCTCAAGTAAGCTTGAAGTACCCTGAACCATTGCCAACATGTTTTTCTTTTAGTTCTGAAGAACAAAATGCAATGTGCAATGTTCAATGATGGTATCAATAAGGAATATATAAGAATGTATTAAACAAACAAGGTAGGATTGCTCATACTGGCATGAAAATTTGGTGGTGGAGAATGAATGCTGCTACAGTAATAAAGAAGAAAAAAACAAACAGAAAAGGGAAATATTACTATCTATAAGTGATTTTGTGTTTATTACATCTAAGAAGAAACAGTGGAAATAAACAGAGAATTTTGTTTATGAGGCAAAACAGCACTTTTGGTAGAGTAAGAATTAATTGCTCATGGAAGTCACCTAATATGAGAAATGTCCTTTTTCAGCTTGAGTAATTGATGAATCCTGTAAATAAAAACTTCTTCTAGTAAAGTCAGCCAATTTGCTTTAAAAAGAAAGAAATATTTTATATTTTAAAGCATTATTTTCTTCAAATTTATAGTGATAACTGGTTTGTGTAACCATCCCCAAATGTGAATGCTCATATGAAATTTAATTTGGACTTATAAAACTTCTGAATTAGCTCTATGGAATGGGCTTTTACTTTTTTCTTTCTTGAGGTTTCCAGGCAAAGAGCAAACACTCTGTTTCACTGTCAATCATTTAACCCACATGTTTCTACATTAACATTTTTGTATGCACTTGCTAATTAACAAAGCATTTGCTCATGTTTATTTATTACCTGCAGTATAAAAAAAAGCTCATTCAGATAGTTTGCAAAGTGTTACTAAACACACATTAAATGATACAGCAAAAAAAGTTAAAAGGAAAACATGTATTTTTGTATAAGCCTTCAAAAGCTTGTGTTTCTCATTTGAAATATTTCTTCTACATAAATAACAAGATTTTGCATTCTTTCTGGTATTTGTAATTGCTGAAATTGACAGATACAACATGAAAAATATCTTGAACATAACTTCTCTGTCTGGAACTCCCAAACAGGTTTGGTGCTATCCATCCTGTCACTTGTGAAGAGATAATAAGGCCATTCTCAGAGGAAAGGATCTATTGCCACTAATACACAGTGGCTCTGGTCTTTTGCTAGAATCATAAGATAATAAATTTTACTCCTGACTGAAGTATAAAATGTTTGGACTCTTTTTAAACAAAGAAATGTGGCTTTTTCCCACACAGTAGTTTTTCATTTATTTTGTGGACACTGAAATGTTTTCACAACAATTTCAACTAATCAAATTTTACTTAGAGCTTGCTTTTCAAAAGGTTTTCTTCACTATTAATTTATTTTATGGTAATATTTATTAGGAAGTTATGTGAAAGAGTAGGTTTCCCCAAATACTTGTCCTAGGGTGACGTTATGATGCTTGTATCCCCATTCGTGTGTTCTGTTTATGCTGGATATTATGTTCTGTGCCTTCAAGACTGAGCGAATGTTTTGTTTTGGTTTTGTTATCAGCCTGCTCCCCCATGGCTGGCAGGACACAGAGATGAAGCAGTACATAGTGCGGCTTTTGCTTTTTGCTTGGCTTTTTGCTTTGCTCTTGCTCCTGCTTTTTGCTTCTGCTCATTAGTTAGTTTAGCTAAGCAGTCTGAATTTTTCCCTGGACTGTTTTTCCTTTCCCTTTTTTGGAACTATTCGAACCTGCTCCGGACTGGGACCTGGGAAAAAGAGTGTTGTCATCCGGTATTGTTCTTTTTTGTGTGCTGGGGGGTGCTTTGCCTGTTAAATAAACAGGTTTTTTCCATTTGTCTCCGAGGAATCCTTCACGAACTGGTTGGGGGGAGGGGCCGTGTGGGTTTGCTTTCTGGAGGGGCCCCCTTTGGAGGTTTTCTCCCAAATTTGCCCTAAACCAGGACATACTGAAAATCAGGAAAAGAAAAAAAGATGAAACTCAAAAATAGAATTATCAGTTTGCATCCTTGTCCTCAGCAATGGTGTTAATGTGTCACAGAGTACCACTTTCAGCCATCAGAGCAACTATCCCTATAAAGTCAGAGGCCTCAATCCAGACCAAACTTCTGAGGGAAGATGCAGCTCAGAGTACAGCAAGTGCTTGGGCTCTCTTGCTGAGGCTGAAGCAGAGGGGGACAGTTTCCTTGCCTGCAGAAGGTGTGCAGTGGAACAGGACCTGTGTTGCCAAGGAAGTGCAGGAAGAGGTCAGCAGACTGTACAGTATCAGAGAAGGTGAGAAAGAGATCTAGTGGATCTTTTTCAAGACCCTGCAGCCTGAAGTCTCAGCTGTATTGAAGGAGAATCAGGTGGTCTGTGCTAATTGGATTAGGAAATAGCAAAGGCTGGAAGCCTATGACTTCTGGAAACAGAAAGAAGGCTCCTGCTTCACTTGCATATCTCCAACAAAGAACAGATGCAGTACCCTCACAGCAGATGAGGGTCTGGCAACTCTGTCCAAGAGCTAGTTAAGCCTGAGCCATTGTCTTGGTTTAGAGCAAAATTTTGGGAGAGAGAGAGAGAGAGTCCCCAGAGGGGCTCTAGTAGGAGGATAAATTCAATCGGCCCCTCTCCTCCACAACTAGTCTGGGAGAAAATACTTCCTTGAAGAAAAGTGGAAAAAAGCTGTTTATTAAACAATAGAACCTAACAATATTAAAACAATAAAACCCTTTGCCGCTCTAAAAGAGATGACTAATTGAGAAAAACCCCCCCCCCGGTTGCAGCCCAGCTCACTCAGTCTCTTATCAGTCTTTCTGGTGCTGGAATTCTCACAGGCCAGGCCCGGCCTGGCCCGGTGGCCACAGGTGTGAGCTGCCGGTGCTTCCCTGGGTGATCAGTCAAGAGCAGGTTCTACGAGGTCCAAAGAAAAGGAAAAGAAAAACCACAGTCCAGGGACTCTTCTTTGCCTCAGCCAGCTAAAACTAACCAAAAGCAAAAGGAGAGCTCTCTGTCTTGCCGTCTGTCTGTCCGCAGACAACACAGTCCTGGAGGAGGAATGCGGGGGAGTATGTGCAATGTCTGAGCGAAGAAAAAAAAAAAAAAAAAAAAAGAACTGTGCGATTCTTCTCTCCCCCCTTTCACTCTCTGCAACAAGTCTTAAAGGTGCAAAACTTATTATTATTCAGCATAAACTAATGAGACGATTTGGGGATAAAAGCATCATATAGTCAACCCAGGACAGCCATGCAGCAGCACCAGAAGGAAGTGATAACTGATAATGGGAGACTCCGTGCTGTGGGGATTGGGGCCCACATCTGCCAACCTGACCTGCTGTGTTGGAAGATTTACTGCTTGCTGGGGGTTGGATCTGGGATGCTGCGGTGATATTGACAAGGTTTGTCCAACCCTTGGATTATTACTCCTTGCAAATCTTTATGTGGGCACCAATACTGCCAGAGGAGACCTGGAGCATATAAGTGTGACTACATGCATCTAGGGGCAATGGTCAAGAGTATGGGGACCCAGGTAGTTTCCTCATCAGTCTTTCCAGTGAAAAGCAAGAGCTTGAGGGGGAATGGAAGTATCCTGTGGGTCAACAGTTGCTTGCCCAGCTGGCAATGACAATCGGCATTTGTATTTTATGACTATGGGGACCCTTCTTTAAAGATTGAAGACTGTTAGAGATGGGATCCACCTGACCAAGTGGGGCAAAACCATCTTTACCAACAGGCTGGCCAACCTGGTGAGGAGAACTTTAAACTAGAAATAACAGGGAATGGAGATGATGACCCACAGTCAAGTGAAGGAGTACTGGAATTAGTTGGTAAGCAGAGTGTTATGGAAAAGAGAGAGCTTGTAATTGGCAAAACAGAGATGAAAAGGAGACTGCTGGACCAAATTCTTACAAACAAGGAAACTTTTCTTACAATTCTTACAAACTGTTGGTGATATGAAGGTTGGGGGGAGTCTGAGCTGCATTAACCATGAGATGGTGGAGTTGAGTATACTGAGAGGATGGAAAAAGGCACATGGCAGGATAACAACTCCAAATTTCAGGAGAGCAGACTTTGGCCTGTGCAGAGACCTGCTTGGAAGAATTCCGTGGAAGACGGTCCTGGAGAGCACTCTGGATCTAGGAGACCTGTTTGATATTCAAAGATCACCTCCTCCAAGCTCAAGAATAGTCCATCACAATGAGCAGGAAATCAAGCAAACGTGACAGGTCTGCGTGGATGAACAAGGAGCTCATGACTAAACTCAAACACGAAAAGGAAGCACACAGGAGCTGCAAAAAGGGGCAAGTGACCCAGGAGGAATGCAGAGACACTGGCCAAGTATGCAGAAATGGGGTTAGGAAAACCAAACTGGAGTTGAAACTGAGGAGCAACATTAAGGGTTTCTACAGGTACATCAGCAGAAAAAATGAAGACCAGAGAAAACGTGGGCCTGGTGCTGAATGGGGGCGGGGAACCTAATGACGAAGGCTGAGGTACAGGATGCCTTCTACACTTGAGTCTTTACTGGTAAGGACTACCTTCAGAAATCTGAAGCCTCTGAGACCAGAGGAAAAGTCTACAGCAAAGAAAACTTCAATAGAGGACGACCCAGTTAGGAAAACATTTAAAAAATTGGAGAGGCATAAGTCCATGGCCCTGATCGGTGCACCCATGAGTGCTGAGGGAGCTGGCTGATTTCACTGTGAAGCCACTCTCAATTATCTTTGAATGGTCATGGTGATCAGGGAAAGTTCATGAGGACTAGAAGAAAGCAAATAACCATGTCCCTAAGCACCACATCTATATGTCTTTTAAATACCTTTTAAAACTGACCAGAACTTGTGGGTCCCTAAGCCCTCAAAGCAGATTCCGAGGGTACTCTGCTATATATCTCCCTTAATAGCTTAGTTTGCTTTCTTAAAGTCCAGTGTAACAACTCTGCTGATAGTTTTTTCTCACTACACTGAAAATTTTAAACTCAAACATTCCATGATCATAGAATCATTAAGATCATTGAGTCCAACTGTTGATCACTGTGGGCAAGACAGCCACCAACCATCACATCTCCCAAGAGTCCTTCTCTAGTCACAAACAAGTCTAGGAGGGCATCTTTCCTAGTTGGCTCACAGAGTACTTGTGACAAGAAGTTACCTCCCACAAACTTCAAGACTTCCCAAAGCCTGCTCGTCACAGCAGAATGATATTGCCAGTTGATGTCCGGGAAGTTGGACTCTCTCATAAGGATGTGGGCTACTGATCCAGATATTTCTCCTAATTGCTTACAGAAGAACTCATCACTGCTTACATCCTGGCTGGGACATCAATAATAAACACTCACTATAATATCTCCTTTGTTTTCCATCCCCTTAAGCCTCACTCAGAGGCTCTCCACCACATCACTGCCAACTGTAAGGGCTGTACAATCAAACCTCTTCCTTACATATATAGTGCCACATGTCCATCTCACCTGCCCTGCCTATCCCTCCTAAACAGCCTGTAGCCCTTCATCCTAGCATTCCAGTTGTGGGACTCATTCCACCTAGCAAATATAGCACTACCTGCTATATCAGTTAGACATACACAAGTCTATGGGACTTGATGGGATCCACCCAAGGTGGAATGTTTTGGAGCAGATCACCCCTACAAAGAGGGGTCTGGACAGGCTAAATTGATGGACTGAGGTGAATTGTATGAGGTTCAGCAAGGCCAAGTGCCAGGTCCTGCACCTGGGTCACAACAACCCCATTCAGCACTACAGGCTTGGGGAAAGCAGGTGGAAAGCTGCCCAGTGGAAAATTACCTGGAGGTGTTGGCCAATAGCCAGCTGAACATGAGCCATCAGTGTGCCCAGATGGCCAAGAAGGCCATGTATCAGAAATAGTGCGGCCAGCAGGACCAGGGAAGTAATTGTCCCTCTCTACTGGGCACTGGTGAGGCCACACCTCAAGTACCATGTCCAGTTCTGGACCCCTCCCTACAGGAAGGACATTGAGGTTCTGGAGCAAGTCCATAGAAGGACAAGGAAGCAGGTGAAGGATCTAGAGAGTAAGTCATATGAGGTGTGGCTGAGGGAGCTGGGGTTGTTTAGCCTGGAGAAAATGAGGCTCAGGGGTGATCCTATCACTCTCTACAACTACCTGAAAGGAAGCTGTGGTGAGGTGGAGCTTGGCCTCTTCTCCCAGTCAACTAGCGACAGGATGAGAGGACATAGCCTCAAGCTGCACCAGGGGAGGTTTAGGCTGGACATCAGGAGGAATTTCTTCACAGAAAGGGTTGGTAAACATTGGAATGGACTGCCCAGGGAGGTGACGGAGTCACCATCCCTGGAGGTTTTAAAAAAAAATGGATGTGACACTTAGTGCTATGGTGTAGTTGACAAGGTGGTGATTAGTTAAATGGTGGACTCAATCTTAGAGGTCTTTTCCAACCTAAATGATTCTGTGATTCTGTAATAATATTTATAATACACAGATGTTTTGGTATTTCCCAAGTAGAGCTTACCCTAAGTCAAGGACTTTTCAGTATCTCATGCTCTGCTAGTGAGGTGCACAAAAAGCTGGGAGGGAGCATGACTGGAACAGGAGACCTGAACTGGCCAAATGGATATTCCACTCCATAGAAGGTCATGCCCAGGATATAAACTGGGAGGAGTTAGCTGGAAGTGATCAATTGCTGCTCAGGGACAGGCTGGGCATCGGTCAGCAGGTGGAGAGAAATTGTATTGTGCATCACTTGTATTTCTTGGGTTTTATTTTTTTCTCTCTTTCCTTTTCATTACAATTATTATTATTGTTATTATCATCATTAACAATATTAGTATTATTATATTTTAATTTGTTTCAATTTTTAAACTGTTCTTAACTCACAAGTTTTACTTTTTTCTGATTTCCCATGCAGCTAGTGGGGGAGGGAGCATCTGTGTGGTACTTATTTGCCAGCTGGGGTTAAACCACAACGCCATCTAAGTGGCCAGAATATTTTGGGGGACTGTATCAAAGGCCTTACATAAATCCAGGTAGATGACATCTGTAAGCTCTCCCCTTTTCCACTGATGCAGTCACTCCATTGTACAAGGCCACTAGATTAGTCAGACACGATTTGTCCTTGGTGAAGCCATGTTAGCTGTGTCTAATGTCCCCCCTGTCATCGATGTAGCTTCCAGGAGGATCTGCTCTGTTAAGGAAACTACCCAGTCTGACCATACACGAGACTCCTTAGAGGCACCAGCTCAGGCTGTTTCTGTGCTGCTGTGCAGTGAATAAATTGCTTTATGGAACGAGACATCTGAGATTGCTATGGGAAACCTGGGGTCGAACTGGTAAGGAAACCTGGTCTGACTACATGTGAGTGGGGTGTGCAGGGGTTCCCTTTATCTCACTGGAGCCACCACTGTGAAGAGGCTTTGGTCCCAGCAGTTAAAGTCTCTGACATTTGGAATGTGACTGCCAGAGACTCTCCTGAATGGTAAGACTGGGAAGTTTCCTTTACATGCTCCATGATCTTACAGGTAACAGGTGAGGCCAACTGGTCGGTAGTTCCCAAAACCTTGTTTTTACACTTTTTAAAAATGGGTGCAATGTTTCCCTTTTTCCAGTCACTGGTGATGCAGTCTGACAGCCATGACTTCTTAAATGTAATGGAGAATGGCTTGTGAACTACATCAGTTCCTTCAGGACCCTGGCATGCATCTTGTTGAGTCATGGAATCATAGAACTATTTAAGTTGCAACAGACCTCTAAGATCATTGAGTCCAACCATTAACCTAACACTGCCAAGTCCACCACTGAACTATGTTCCTAAGTGCCACAGCTATGTCTTTTAAATACCTCCAGGGATGGTGACTCTAATGCTTGACAACCCTTTCAGTGAAGAAATTTTTCCTAATATCTACTCTAAACCTCTCCTGGTGCATCATGAGGCCATTTCCTCTTGTCCTATCACTTGTTGCTAGGGAGTAGAGACCCCCACCTTGCTGCAAGCTCCTTTCAGGTAGTTGTAAAGAGACATAAGGTCTCCCCTGAGCCTCTTTTTCCCCACACTCCAGCTCTCTCAGCCGCTCCTCATAAGACTTGCGCTCCAGACCCTTCACCAGCTTCATTGCCTGTTTTTGGACACACTCCAGCACCTCAATATCTTCCTTGAAGTGAGGGGCCCAGAAGTGAACACAATATGAGGTGCAGCCTCACCAGTGCCAAATACAGGGGAACAATCACTTCCCTGGTCCTACTGGCCCCACTATTTCTGACAAAAGCTAGGATGTCTTTGGCCTTCTTGGTCACCTGGGCACACTGCTGGCTCATATACTCCCCACATAAACTCATGACATGTTTGTAGTCCTCCTGAGTTTCCCGTCCCTCCTTCCAAAGGTCATAAACTCTTTATTTTTCCCTGAGTTCCAGCCAAAGTTCTCTGTTCAGCCAGGCCAGTCATCTTCCCCACAGGTTCATCTTTGAACACGTGGGGACAGTCTGCTCCTGCACCTTTAGAATTTCATTCTTGAAGAATGTCCAGTCTTCTTGGACTTCTTAGCCCTTCAGCACTGCCTCCCAAAGGACTCACTCAACCAGTTTCCTAAACAGGCTAGTCTGCTCTCTGCAAGTCCAAGGTAGCAGTTCTGTTGTCACCCCTCTTTACTTGTCTGAGAATCAAAAGCTGTCATTACATGATCGCTTTGCCTAAGACATCACCCAGCAGTCCATTACTGCTCACATACAACAGGTCCAGCAGAGCACCTTCCTGAGTTGGCTCACCATCTGTGTCAGGAAGTTCTCTTGCACACACTCCAGGAACCTCCTAGACTGTTTCCTCTCTGCTGTGTGGTATTTTCAGCAGACATCTGATAAGTTGATCTCCCACGAGAACAAGGGCTAGTGATTATTAAGACTTCTCCCAGCTGTTTATAGAGCATTTCATCTGCCTCTTCACCCTGGTTGAGTGGTCTATAACAGACTCCCACAATATCTGTCTTGTTGGCCTTGCCCCTGATTCTTGAGTAAACACTCAACCCTATAGACACCATCGTTAAGCTCCAGATAGTTGAGTCAGTCCCTAACATACAGGGTTACCCTACCATCTCTCCCTCCTCGCCTTTCCCTTCTGAGGAGTTTATAGCCATCCATTGCAGCGCTCCAGTCATGTGAGTCATCCCACCATGTTTCTGTGACGGCAATTATGTCATAGTTTTCCTGCTGCACAATGGCTTCGAGCTTCTCCTGTCATCCCATGGACTGGTGTATGCTCAGGTTCCTCAGGTGGTCACAAACCTGATCTTCTCCCATGATGGGAAGGACTTCTTCCTCCCAGTCCCTACCTTGAATTTCAGGGTCTTGAAAGATGTGGGAGGAGAGATTGCTGGTGTCAGGGCAGTCCCCCAGGAGGATCAGAGCCTGTGAGTGTGATGCTTCCTGTAGCTGAAGTAAGAACACTTCATCAACAGGCTCCCCTTGATTGGGCAGCCTGTAGCAAACACCAACCATGAGGTTTCCTTTGTTGGCTTTTCCCTTATTTTTACCCAAAAGATTTCAACCCATTCAGCACTTGTTGTCAAAGACAGCTCTCTCCAGTCAATTTTTTTTTACACAGAGGGCAACCCCTCCACCCCTTCTTCCTTGCCAATGCTTTCTGAACAGTTTATAGCCATTGATTGCAGCGTTTCAGTTGTGTGATTTGTCCCATTGTTTCAGCGATGGTATTAAATCATAGCTTTCCAGGTGCACAGAGGCTTCCATCTTTTCCTGTCTGTTATCCATCCTGCATGCATTGCTATAGAGGCACTTCAGTAGACCTATCAACCTTGTCACCATTTTAGAGGAACACAATTCCTTTGTGGCATTTTACAGGTGTCTCCCTGTTGGTTCAATACAAAACATGAAATAAATGTTTTTAAAAAGAATTTATCCTTTCTGGAAAACAATTTAAAAATCATTTACTACCAAAAGCAGCCATTAAAAAGTACCATGGATGCTATAAAAGAATGCTCTATTCCTGATAATGGTCAGTTTGCCATAATATCAGAATCAATCAATGAGTCCTTCATACTGGAAATCAAAAATAAACTATAATAGACTGGAACAATAAACAAATCTTAAGATGTTTGATAGTGTTATGTTGCTTAAATAGGTATCAAAACTGATAAGGTTTTAGCAGCCGCTAATAATACATTAATGTTTAATTATCCAAAAATAAAGTGACAAAGTATATACATTTGACTTTTTTTAACAACTAGAACTTATATATAAAAAACTTAAACTAAAGCCTACTGAAGTCAACAGACTGTCTTGACATTATTGGACTCAGGCTCAGGGCCATAGTGCATTCACAGCTGTCAGTTAGACTAGAACTAGTATATTAAAAAAGCCATTTTTATCTTTGATAAAAACTTAGAATTAGCAGTAAAAAAGGCATAATTCATAATAAAATATATTCTTAAAAATTCTATAGGCTTTCCTAAATACAATGAAACATCCACTCTGCTTTTCTTTAAATACAATGCTTACATCAACTCCAGTACGCCTTTCTAGTCAACAAACTTAAGGAAAGATCACACACATACACACACGACGTTTAGATCCTTTGAAATCATTCCCAAAAGTTTCGCGTGGCACAAAAATCTCACCACATAAAACAAAACAAAAGACAGTCTTATGAAATGTTATCTGTGTTTAACTTACTAGGAATAGGTCTAAGGACATCAGGAATGAGAATCTCCACCAAAGCCTGGTACATCACATGGTCACAGTTACCCATCCATTTCAGAATAGACTCATTTTTGCACAGAGTAATAAGTTTTCCTTTTGGAAGTCGACTTTCTATTTCACTCAGATTGCTGTTGTGAATAAATGTAACAAATGGAAATGCATTTACATACAGATAAGTGCAATGCATTTTGAAATAGATTATTTAATGAAAATTTTATAGATATTTCTGTTACATCCAATTGAAACTCTAACTTCATCATATGAAACTGGGGGGAAAAATGGCCTCCAAAGTTCTGCTGCAGACCATAAATAATGCAGAGATATGATAAAAATGGTCCTTGCAATTTAAACAGACCAGACAACATATTGTGAAAAGATACTTTGAATCTAGTAATCCAAATGAAAAAAATAGATTTATACAATCATTTCAAGGCTGCAGTTTGACATATACCAACACCCTATATATCAAATAGCAGACAACACAAATTTAACCTGAAAAACTATTGCTATCAGAAAAGGTTCTTAGCCTATAGGTAAAACTAAGTCTTCTGTTGATTTGACTCCTGCTGTTATATCATGATGTTGAACAGTAAGCAAAGATACATTTACTGACCTCAGTTCCATAATAGCCGCATCATCAGCTGGAGCAGAGGGAGAATAGCGCCAGAAAGTTTGCCACAATTTTTCTATCAGGCTAAACTGAAGATTCACAATAACATCCACTATTGCCTAAAGAAATATAAAATCAGTGCAGATAGTCTTCTAAGTGATTCTCCCCACAATTCTTTCAAGGGGTATAGCTGCCCCTGGTCATTTTGCAGAAAAAATATTAAAATGTATGCTTATAAATAAACATATAATATCCTTTTTAATAACTTTGTAGCAAAAATTTTTCCAGCTGTCTGGACTGGTGTAACCAGAAACTAAGATCAGGCCAAGTGACTAAGATCAGCCCTCCAGAAATGAGCCTAAGCACATATATCAGGTAAATTCACTTAAACTGAACTTTTAACACTATTGAAAACACAAAGGAAACCTATTTCATTAATTTTGTTACTTTATTACATGCTTTAAAGCACCTTCAACAATAATTTTAAAACACGTTATTCAATATAAAATGCAGCCTTAAATTCTTAAGCAACCTGCTTCTTTAAGACTTGAAGAAAAAATATTAGTTTTTAACATAAACATTACAAATAATAATTTAATATGATTTCATGTCATATTAAAAAAAGCAAAATTCTATATATAGTATCTAAAGTTTGTTTTATCTAAAATTCTCAAAATCTACACATGATTACATTCCAGTATCGGTATTCTATTACATGGGTTCTTTTTCCTGTTAAGAGAGAAATTTCAGGGGTCTTTTTGTAAATGTCCTTTCTGAATAAGCAAAATATTTGAGAATCACATAAGATACAAGTAGGCTGGCTGTAATCTGTTTTGTGTCAGTCACCTTGTTGTACTGATTCTCACTAGAAGACATGAATTTTCAAAGAATGATTTCCATGAAAAGACACTTTTCTTACCTCACAGTGTTCTCGATAAAGACTTTGCAGTGATTTTATGTCCTCAAGGGTAGTACCATCTGGCAGAGAAGATATTTCAACTTCTCCAAACTCTGGAAGTGCTCGAGATGCATCTGTTTCCATGACAACATAACAGAAGAAAGATATTGCAAATGATGCCAATTACAGTTTGATCAGAAAACATTTAAGGATGATGTAAAGAAATAAAGTCTAGAAGGTCATAATGCCCAAAGAGGAATGTCTTTCATACTTAATATGTTTTAAAGTTGCAATAAAATTGTGAGCAAACCAGCTAGCTATTTTTAAAACAAAAGATGTTAAATTATTCTTAAGAGGTAGCAGATAAAAATGATTACACATACATATTGTATCTGTATGTAAAAAAAGATAAGACTAATTTTCAGAATAGTAATGTCAGTATATAAGAGATCAATATAATGTAATAGTTTTATTTTGATCAACCAAAGAGCTTTTGCATTGACATGCATGTTAGGGTTTAGTAGACTCAGCAGCATATACTTACATGAAATTTAAAAGCCTTTCAACTGTAGCCAACATGTGCTTTTACTATTTCTCATAAGTGTTTCCAACAGATATACTGGTACGGGGGGAAAAATGCACTGTCAACTAGGGGGACAGTGGAAATGAAAATTAAAAAACCTGCTAACTATAGCCAAAGGTTCCCAATGATTTTGGTAACAGCAAGGTTGTGCCAAAAGGATGAGATGCTTCAAAATACGCCATATATGAATTCAAAACAAAGTGTACAATTACTGCAATAACACATTTAATAAGCATTTTTACATTAGCAAATGTAAAAGCCAGGATGCCATTGGCTTTCTTGGCCACCCGGACACGCTGCCATCTAAAGTCCAGCCGGCTGTTGACCAGCACCCCCAGATCCTTTTCCGACGCTTTCCAGCCACTCTTCCCCCAGTCTGTAGCATTGCATGGGGTTGTTGTGACCCAAATACAGGACCCAACATTTCACCTTGTTGAACCTCATGCCACTGGCCTCGGCCGATTGATCCACCCTGTCCAGACCCCTATGCAGAGCCTTCCTACTCTCCAGCAGATCAACACTTCTGGCCAATTTGGGGTCATCTGCACAGTTACAGAGGCACATTCAACCCCCTCATCCAGATCACTGCTAAAGATATTAAACAGGATTGGCCTCAATACTGAGCCCGGGGGAATACCACTTGTGACCACCCACCAACTGGATTTAACTTCATTCATCACCACTCTTTGGGCCTGGCTATCCAGTCAATGTTTTACCCAGCAAACAGTGTATCCATCCAAGCCATGAACAGCCCCTTCCTCTGGGAATGCTGTGGGACACAGTGTCAAAAGTTTTACTGAGGTTTAGGTGGACAATATCCACAGCCTTTCCTTCATCCACTAGGCAGGCCACCTTGTCATAGAAGAAGATCAGGTTATAGAATCATAGAATGGTTTGGGTTGGAAAGGACCTGAAAGACCATCTGCATCAGTTGTGTGACTTGTTCCATTGTGGCAGCAGCTCTCTGGCTACAGAGAGTGGTACACAACTTTCCCAGGCATCATGCTGGGAAAGGCTGTGAGAAGATGAGAGAAAAGAATGATGAACAATTCTTATCTTCACTTACTGCACCTGTTGTTGTGAACATGTAGAATGTGTTATGAAGATTTTTTTACCAAAGGGTGGTTTCTTAATTAGCCAATGGTGATGGGGTTTTAATTAAAGGACCAATTAGGTCAAACTGTATCGGACTGTTTGTAAAGGCGATGGGTTTCTTAATAAGTATAGTATAATAAAGCAATTGATCAGCCTTCTGGAATCATGGAGTCAATGCTAATTATTACCCGTCTGGGGATGCCATGCTTCGCAAGTTCCATCGTGTCTCTGTGATGGCAACTATGTCATAGTTTTCTTGGTGCACCATGGCTTCCAGTCCCTCCTGTTTGTTGCCCATGCTGAATGCATTGATGTAATACACTTAAGTTGTGCTATTGATCCACTATCTTTTCAGGGGCAGAAGCTCTAATTTCTGCTTGACCATTCTCAGCTGCTTCTGTGGTTTCTAGCACATCAATAATCCATGCATCCTTGCTACTGCATGGATCTCCATCTCCTACCTCTATCAAGACTACAGACTGAAGGACCTCATTAGCACACCATCTGTCAGTGGCGTGACCCCCCCAGGCTTATCTCCAGTGTTCCTGATTTTATTCCCTTGAAATCTAGTTTAAAGCTCTCTCAATGAGCCCTGCTAGCTAATAAGGATCCTTTTCCCCCTTTGAGACAGGTGTACCCCAGCTGTTGCCAGCAGGCTCAGTGTCATGTAAAACAACCCATGATCAAAAAAACCTGAATTCTGCTGGTGACACCAGGCTCAGCACCAGGTATTCATCTGCATGATTTTCCTGTTTCTACCTCCATCATTCCCTGCAACTGGCAGAACAGAGGAGAAAACTGTTTGCTCCAGATCCTTCAACCAGTCATCCCAAAGCCCTGGGGCTCCTCTCTATTGTCCTCAGACTTTTTTTTGGACTTCATTGTTGACCACCTGAAAAACCAGTAATGGATAATAATCAGAGGGCTGTTCCAGACTACAGAGTTTCTTGGCAATGTCTCTTACCCAGGCCTCAGGGAGGCACCAGACTTCCCTATGGGTTGGGTCCAGTCAGCATATCAGGCTTCTGTTCCTCTCAAAAAGGAGTCACCAATGACAATTGCTCTTTTTTTCTTGACTGAGGCAGTTGTGATGCAGGGGGTAAACTTACTCACTCTAGGCAACTCCTCCAACCTGGACAGACCTTTGTCCATATTGTAGTGTGCCCATGTTGCATTTGTGTTCAAGAGGCATCTGAATATGGCACTTGGGGATATGGTTTAAGGGTGATTATGGGAGTGCTGGGTTGATGGTTGGACTAGATGATCTTGGAAGTCTCTTCCAACGTTGATGATTCTGTGCCTGGTCTTCAAGTTCTAGAGCCTCATACTTATTGTATTGCAGCTGGGAAGGTGAGGTAGGCCGGGAGGGGATTTGCCTGCTGCCTTGAGTAGACACCTGTTTCCATTCCCTCTCATCTCTTAGGTCCCCTCCTTCTGCCTGGTAGTGAAAGGGATCATTTTCTTCTTGTGGTGTGGCCAGCTGGTGCATTTGCCTTAGGAATGGTAGAGATTGGCTCAACCATTCAGAGTCCCTGATACTTCTTTTCTACCTCCTCTCTTAGATCTGCCCCTGGGCTGAGCAGATAATCCACTTCACCACACCTCACACAGCTGTTGTCTCTACTGCCATCCAGTACCAGTGCCAGGCTCTGGCATTCCCTGTAGCCCAAGACCTAGATGGCTGCGTGTTTTCATGGCATCTCTGTCTGTGTCACCATATCCTTTCTGGCAAGTCCAGAGGACATAGCTCCCCTCCAAGTGGATACCATAGCTGAGCTCCTTCTGAGAAGGTAATGACCACCAACTGAGCTCTCCTCTTGAGCTGGTGGGTGACTGCATTCTACCTTCCTGAACTGCCACACCCTGCCCTGTTTACCTACTTTGTGCCCTAGGAGCTGCTTTTGTAGGGGTGTGTCAGAGACTGGAAAGATCAATGTCTGGAGATATTTTGGGATGCTTGGAATGTGTGTAGTAGGGGGCAGTTCAGCCTTGCTCCAGTGAGGTGGTGCCCTGCCCCCAATACCCCCCAGCCCTGCAGTCTTTGTCAATAATAGAACACTGGAGGCATCCCCCCAGTGTTGCCTAACCCAGCCCCTGAGTGGCTGAGCAACTGGAAGTCCCACCTGGGAGGAAGGCCCATGAAGGGCCAAGGGTTTAAGAAGGCTGAGCACAAGGCAAGCATGTCGTTCTTTAACCCTACCTTCATCTTGGAGTTTTCTATCTGTTACATTGCTGGAACCCAGGAGTTGGTAGCTATGACTCTTTTGCTATATCTTTCCTGTCTTTCTCCCTTTCTTCTTCTTCTAACTTTCTTCTCATGGAACGTAACATCAAATGGGTTTAAAGGTTGCGAAGTTGAATGGGCTAAGATGATGCTGTGATAAGTGTTTTATGTTGTACTAAATCTTTTGCCAAAGTTCCTTGATTTTCTATTTTTTGCCAGTAAACCTTTGTAGGATTTTTACCTCTTGAGAATATCTGGTTGGTATTTCTCCCTTGCATCTACCCAAAGCAAAGGAACCTCAGTTTAGCCCCATACATTGTCTGGGGTGTTACAGGGTGGGGAGTGGACCTCATCACTCCTGACCTCACCCACACTGAGTCAGAGCTGCCTCTGGGTCAGAGCTTCAGTGCTTCCTGCTGGGAGGGGAAGGTGGGGAGCTGAGGCACCTCTTGGTGCTAATTTTGAGGTCTTGCCACTTCAGGAACTCTCTCCACAGTCCCTTGGCATGATCCTTGACTCCAGAGCACATCTGCCAGAGCAGTTTGCCTCGGAGTCTTCACCACACTTGCATTGCAATATATTTTAAATCTACTGTGCAAATAGATTTTGCAATTTTTTTTAATATATGCATGATGAATATTAAATACTGCAGAAGTCTTGCAATACAGAACACATAGCTCCTATGAGTATCTTTTTGTTCTATTATCAGTGAGATGACAGTATAACATCTTTTCATACCTAAAAACTGTTGATGATGTTGACTTTGGGCAATTATAGTTTGTTCAGCAGATGTGCCTGTCTGTTGACCACTTCCTGTGAAACTATCTGGAACTCCATCCACTTTCTGCACAGGCTTGTACCTACAAAATGATCAAATACAAAATCATTCTTTAGGATCACTTTTTTGTAAGTGCCTGATTTCTGAGTCTTAATATACAGTTTTGCTAGTTCACACAAAAGAAAAAAGTAACATCAGAATAATTGTAGCAAGGAAATGTAGAACATTGGCAACACATAAAATTCATAAAGCACATATCACAGCACAACTACCAATTTCTTGTGGAATTTGGTTAAAAACTATATCACTAACATCTAAAGTGCATTTACCCTAAACAGAAACACAATATTTCCTTTTTCAAAGGACTTGTCTTCCCAGGAATCAAGTAGTTCAAAAATAAAGGTTTAATCACCTGAAGAAGGATGATTCATTTGTATGAAGACAAAGTAATTTAAATAATTTTAACACGTAACAAACCTCTCATAAGCTCAGAAGGTCTGAGAAGGCTACTTAAACTAAGTAGCTGAAGCAAGGGAGGTTCGGACTTGATATTAGGAAGCATTTCTTTACTGAGAGGGTAGTCAAACACTGGAACAGGTTTCCTACAGAGGTGGTCAATGCCTCAAGCCTGTCACTGTTCAAGAGGCATTTGAACAATGCCTTTAATAATATGCTTTAACTTTTGTTCAGCCCTGAAGTAGTCAGGCAGTTGGACTAGATGATTGTTGAAAGTCCCTTGCAACTGAAATATTCTATTCTATTCTATTCTATTCTATTCTATTCTATTCTATTCTATTCTATTCTATTCTATTCTATTCCATTCCATTCCATTCCATTCTCTTCATCATTTAAGTCACAAAAACATTTATAAAGGATAAAAAGGACAAATATACAAATAAGAGTTCTGTTTAGGGTGGTCAGATGTTAAAACCATCACACAGACAGGCTGAAGATTCTGCCTGCCATCTTCAACACAACTGAAAATTAATTCTGCCATAGCTCTTAGTGATAAGAACTTGGAACCTTTGTCCTTCTGAAGTAGATTTGTAGCCAGAAGAAAACTAGACAAACCTCAATGCAGAAAGCAATGCATGTGAACTGTTGCTCGTCTGAAATTGCAGATTGTAAAGCTTTGTTTTAACTTTAGAAACATCAACAAATTCCACTCTGAAAATGCTCCTCTTAAAAGTAGTTGAGTCAGATGTGAGAATGTTCCCATTTTGATCTTATTCAATAGATAATAGAAATGTCCTATGTGGCTATTTAGATTTTAGTTTATGAAAAAGTTCCCTTAAGAAGCAAGCATCCAAGGTTCTGGTCATTCTAGACATATATTTAACTATACAATAACATAGAACATGTGATATACAAGTGTGTTGATTTGGCATGGCCTGGTTTTTTGCTGCGGCCGCTGCCATCCCCAGTGTGGCTCGTGGCCAACCTTGCCTGCCTGGCTGCCCCTAACCAACTGTGCTGCCAGCAAAAAGGGCAGGAGTGATGGTGATAGCTTCCCCTTCTCGGTGCCCCACATGAAGAAAGGTGTTAAATAGTGTCAGTGCCGCAGCAGTCGCCACTGCCTGCACAATGGCAGCAGGGCCACCTGGACAGCAGCAGAAGCATGATGAGCAATTCCCTGACGTGGAACCTACATGATATCAACTTCTTGGCACTGTGGGATCTTGCAAGAATCTTTGAATTGGTGGAACTTGTTGACAATGGTACCTTCAAGCAGAAGATTTTCTTCTAGTCAGAGAAGAGGAAGAATTCAGGATATGTGAGGGAAAACAACGTGGCGGCACCAAGGTCAGTGGAAAAGAAAGAGGGGGAGGAGGTGCTTCAAGCGTTGGAGCCAAGATTCCTCTGCAGGCCGTGGTGAGGACTATGGTAAAACAAATTGTCCCCTTTTAATGCATGAAGTCCACAGGGGATGCAGAGGTCCACTCGCAGCCTGTGGGAAAAGTGCTCATGCCAGAATGGGTGGATGTTAGAGAAAGCTGTGGTCTAGTGGGAGACCCAAATAGAGAGAGAGGAGGGCCCCTGTTTCCAGAGATAGAGAGAGAGCCCTTGCTTTCAAACTTGAGCAGCCTAGCCTTAAAAGACTGCACCCCGTGGACAAATGACCCATGTCACAACAGTTTGGGGATGACGGTTTTGCCCATGGGAGGGACCCCATGGCATAGCAGAAAAAAGACTCCTCTCCCTGAGTGAATGGAAAAAGATCTTGAAAGATGATCTGACCAAAGCCCCTCATGCCCTGTCTTCCTGTGCTGTCGGTGGGAAAGATGGAGGGGTTGGGGGGAAAAAAGGTGTTTTAAAGGCTTATTTTACTTCCCTTTTTCCTCCTCTGACTCTGTTAATAATACATTTCCTTTATACCTTTAAATTTGAACCTGTTTTGCTGTTAAAGTCTTTTTTTCTCCCAGTCCTTAACTCATGAACTGTTAATTTTTTTCCCTCTCCTCTACCCAACTGTAGCAGGAGAGAGTAAGCGAACAACTTCCATGAGTGCCTGGCATTTGGTCAGCGTCGAACCACAACAACAAGAAGTATACTTTTCCAAAAGACACCTCTTGGCCTTAACATAGAGTATGATAACTTTAGGAATGAGAATACTTGGAAACAAAAACTTTTGTCATCATCTAAATCTCTATGAATTTTATATGAAGTTTAGTTATTGTAAAGGCCCAGGATAAAATCCCAAGCCTGCAGAAATAAATTTTACAACTGTAATCAACTTTAGGAAAATTAAAGTTTAATCTCTAGTATGACAGTGATGCTGAATTGATTTTTGCCTTTTTTTCTTTTATATATTCTCAATATTCTTTACACATATATTTGTAGCTCTGTAGTCTATTATTGTATTCATAGTTAGCTCCAGTACTTTTCCCTACCTTTTCCCTACCTGATCAACAGTGACATTGAACTCTTATGGATAAACTTCTCATCACTTGATAGATCTCTTTGCAATCCAAAAGCCTAATTTTTAAAGAATTTTTAATTTTAGTCTCATTATACTCTAAAAATGTCTGGCAGAAGATCAATTTCTATTTTTAAATCAAAATCAGTATGTTCACATAGTTCCACTAGTTTCTAGAAAATTTATTATTTCACATTTTTTTCAGCTCTTTGAGTAGAATCCAAAGTGTCTTGAATGTATAAAAGTAACAGTCTTTTGAGTTTCTAGGGTTTAAAAAGAACTTTCACACAGAAAAAAAAATCTAGGTGCCAGGAGCCAGGATTATGCTACCACTTGCTCCAATGTGCTTTATCTTGGGGAAAAGCCTTAATTCTGGCATTATTACAGGTGACATTATAGGAGTCAAACAGTTTTAACAGCTTTTATAGACCGGTTAGCCTCACCTTGTTCCTGAGAAGTTGATGAAGCAGCTAAACCTAGAAACCATTTAAAAACACATGAAGGAGAAGATGGCAATTGGGAGTAGTAAGCATGGATTCACCAAAAGGAGTTCGCACTTGACCAAATTGATAAACTTCTACAATGAAATGACTGGCCTGGTAGATGAGGTGAAAAATTCATGAAATATGGGCTGGATGAGCAGACACCGAGATAGATTGAGAATTGGCTGAATGGCTATATTGGGTTTATGTGGCAAAGTTTTGGTAGTGGGGGTCTGCAGGGGTAGCTTCTGAGAGGAGACAGCAGAAGCTGCCCCCATGTCAGAAAGAGCCAGTTTCAGCCAGCTCAAAGATGGACCCACCACTGGCCAAAGCCTGAGCCAATCAGAGACATTAGTAGTGCCTCTGTGATAACATATTTTAAAAAGAGTAAAATATGCTGCACAACAGTAGCTGGGAGAGAGGAGTGAGAATATGTGAGAAAAAATTCTGCAGACACCAAGGATCAGAAAAGAAGGAGGAGGAGGAGGTGCTCCAGGTGCCAGAACAGAGATTCCTCTGCAGCCCATAGTGAAGACCATGATGAAGCAGCTGTTTCCTTGCAGCCCATGGAGATCCACGGAGATGCAGAGATCCACCTGCAGCCTATGAGGAACTCCCACCAGAACAGGTAGATGTGCCCTGAAAGAAGCTGCAGCCCATGAAGAGCCCACATAGAGCAGGTTTTTTTGGCAGGACCTGTGGCCTTATGGGAGGCCCATGCTAGAGCACTCTGTTCCTGAAGGATTGCACTCCATGAAAAGGACCCATGCTGGAGTTCATGAGGAACTGCAGTCTATGGGAAGGACCTACACTGGTGAAGTTCATGAAGGACTGTCTCTTGTGCGAAGGATCCCACACTGAAGCAGGTGAGGAGAAAGGAGAGGCAGAGATAATGCATTATGAACTGACTGCAACCCCCATTCCCCATCACTGTGCTGCTGGGGGGGAGGAGTTACAAGAGTTGGGAGTGAAGTTGAGCCTTCAAAGAAGCAAGAATTGAGAGGAATGTTTTTCTAAATGTATTTTTATTTCTCATTATCCAAATTTGATTGACAAGAAATTGAATTAATTTCTCCAAGTTGAGCCTGCTCTGCCTGTGACAGCAATTGCTGAATGATCTCCCTGTCTTTATCTTGACCCATGAGCATTTTGTGGTATTTTTCTTTCTTGTACTGAGCAACTTGGTGAGCAGTTGGCAGTCAGCCAAGGTCAACCTACCACAATGGCTGGGCCCAGAGGATGATGATCAGTGGCAAAAAGTGTAGTGACTAGAAGTGTACCTCAAGGGTCAATACTGGGTCCAGTCCAGTTCAACATTTTCATTAATGATCTGTATGATCAGGCAGAGTGTACCCTCAGCAACTTTGCAGACAGCACCAAAACAGGGAAGAGTGTCTGATATTACAAAGGGTTGTGCTGCTTCCAGGAAAGCACCTGAGAGTCCTCGTGAACATCAAGTTGAACATGAGCAAGCATTGTGCCCTTGCTGCAAAGAAGGCCAATGGTACCCTTGTCTGCATTTGTCAAAGCATTGCCAACAGGTGGAGAGGCATGATCCTTCCCCTTTACTCAACACTGATGAGGCCACACCTGGTGTACTGTGTCCAGTTCTGAGCTCCCCAGTACAAGAGAGACATGGACATACTGGAGAGACCCAAACAAAGGGCCATCAAGATGATTAAGGAACTGGAGCATCTCTCTTATGAGGAAAGACTGAGAGAGCTGGGACTCTAGCCTGGAGAAGACTTGGAGGGATCTTACTCATGTATATGAATCCTAGAAGGGAAGATACAAAGAAGATAGAGCCAAGCTTTATTCAGTGGTGCACAGTGAAAACAAAAGAGGCCATGGGCACAAGATGAAACATAGGAGATACTCTCTGAACATCAGGAAATATCCAGTGATTGAGCACTGGAGCAAGTTTCCCAGGAACATGGTAGAGTCTCCCTCTTTGGAGATATTTAAAAGCTATCTGGACATAGTCCTGATCAACTGGTCTAGGTGGTCCTTCCTGAGCAGGGGGGTTGGATAAGATGATCTCCAGAGGTCCCTTCCAACCTCAACCATTCTGTGATTCTGTGATTCAATTATTTAAATATCCTGGCATTTCCTTCCTGTCTTGGGGATGGTTTATTATCCCATCCCATTTTGGTGGTTTTTGATCTGTTTTGTTTTGTGCCCAAGGGTGGCAGCTATCCCCACCCCACCCTCCACCCACGTGAGAGGGAGAAGGCCAAAACCTGTGCCACAGCGCCCCCTGCAGCCACAGGGGAATCATCGCCACCTGCCCTGCCCAGCTGAGGAGCCACCAGCGCCCCTGCCGACTGCAGCCATAACTACACCAAAAGGGAAAATGCTTAAAGAGCGGGAAGACTGTTTATTGGGTTTTCTGTTCTTTGTTTGTTGTTACCATTGTTGTTGTTTGCCTCGTTATACATACACATACTAGTAAAGAACTGCTATTCCTTTTCTCATATCTTTGCCTGAAAGCTCCTTTATTTCAAAATTATAATAATTTGGAGGGGAGGGGATCATATTTTCCATTCCAGGGGAGGCTCCTGCTTTCCTTAGCAGACACCTGTCTTTCAAACCAAGACACTTCCCATAAACAATCTAGCACCAGTATGTCAAACACAAACCAGACTTCCATTTGGAAGTCTGAGCCATATAGCAGCTACAGTTGAAAGGCAGGGCTATTACCTATATAGGTGAGGCAAGTCCTTACCTGTGCATTTCTTCAATTCCAGTACAAAGGTGCTTTAAATTGCTTGATCTGTGTCTGTTGAGTCCAAGCTACTGTCTCAACTAGGAGATGGGACTGTTATCAACAGTCATCTGTAGTTTACATGTACTATTTTTAAATTTCTAATTGGAATACAGAAGTAGTACTCCCATAGCTTATGTTGACCACAGCTGTGACTCAGCAACCTTTGCATTAGCTCAATGGTTGTTGCCACTCAACTGAAATTAATTTCTGAAATCTCAGACCCTGAATTAAGGGCCATGTCAAACACTGCACACAAGCATACCTCTAGCAGGTCTTTGGATATATTCACGTTTGTGGTGGTTTAGCCTTGGCTAACAGTGAAATTCCCACTCAGCCACTCACACCCTCCCTGCCCCAGTGGGTCAGATGGAGAAAACAGGAAGAACAGGAGCAAGAAAGATTGTAAGCCAAGATAATGACAGGAGATTGCTTACAAATGATTGTTGCAGCAAAACAGAATCAATTTAGGTAAAATTAAGTAAACTTATCACCAATTAAAATAAAAATGTAATTAC
Source organism: Geospiza fortis (assembly GCF_000277835.1). Taxonomy (NCBI): domain Eukaryota; kingdom Metazoa; phylum Chordata; class Aves; order Passeriformes; family Thraupidae; genus Geospiza; species Geospiza fortis. The sequence continues at coordinate 71,193 of NW_005054727.1, read as the reverse complement.
TAATTCAGGTAGCAGAAAGCAAAAAGACAAATATTAAAATACACTTCCTCCTTTCCCAGGCTCATGGCTTCATTCCAGACTCATCTTTTCCCCTCTCTTGCGATTGACACAGGTTACATGCAGCCGCTTCAGTGAGGCAATGGGCTCAAGGGTGTAAGGGTGTTATGGTCAGTACATAAGAAAATCTCTCTGCCACTCCTTCCTTCTCACACTTCTCTGTCATGGATTCTCCATGAGCTGCAGTTCCTTCACAAAATATCCAACTGCTCCAGCATGGTCTGTTAAATAAGTTGCTATGTGAATACTGATTCTGGCACCATGGAGCACCTCCTCCCCCACCTTCTTCTCTGACCTCTGTTCATACAGCTGGCTTTCACTCTTTTTTTTCGCCCTACTCCTCTGCATGTGTGGTGGGTTTTGCCCTGTCTTAAGTATGTTTTCACAGAGGCACCATCAACTTTGTTGATTGGCTCAGCTTTGGCCTGCATTGGGTCCATTAGCAAGGCAGCTGGAACCAGCTGTGTCCAGCACAGGGCAGCACCTTACCCATAACCAAAACCTTAAGAATCAAAGGACAAACAAATAATGCAGATGTTATCATGGGAGTCTACCATAGACCTCCTAGCCAGGACAATGATGCTTCCAAGTTAACTGTCCTTGTCTTTATGGGATACTTCAACTTGCTAGAAATTAACTGGGACCATCACACAGCTGGTACAAACAGGACCAGAAGATTCCTAAGAAACCTGGATGACAACTTTATGGAACAGGTCCTTAGGGAGCTGACTCAGAAAGATGCCCTCCTTGACGTACTGCTTGTCAGCAGAGTGGAACTCATGAGCAAAGTGGAGATTGGCAGCTGTCTTGGCCACAGCGATCACAAAGAGATCGATTTTAAAATCTCTGTTGACGGGAGAAAAGGTCCATCAAACCTCAACTCTGGACATGAGGAGAGCAGACTTCAGGTTGCTCAGGGAATTAGTGAATAAGGTCCCCTGGGAAAATGTTTTTGCAGGTGCTGTGGTCCATCAGTGCTGGTCACTTTTTAAACACCACCAGTTAAAAGCACAGGAGCAGCAATTCCCAAATGTTGGAAGTCAAGCAGGCAAGGCAGAAGACTGGCTTGGCTGAACAGGGATCTTCTCTTGGAAATAAGGCCAAAAAGAAGGGTATGGCCAGTAGAAGCAAGGTCAGGGGACATGTGAAGAATACAGAGATGCTGCTCGCCACTGTTAGGAGAAAATCTGTATGGTCAAACCTCAACTGGAGTTGAGCTCCTCAAAGAGCTGGCTGATGTCATTGCAAAACCTCTCAAGGATTTTTGAGCAGTTTGGGAATCCGAAGAAGTCCCAGCTGACTGGAAGCTGGTGAATGTTGTCCCGATTTTCAAGAAGGGCAAGACCTTCTGTTAATTGGGCAGTTTTCTTTATCTCTTCCACAAACCAATCCTCCCTCTGGGGAGATATCTTCTGTTAATGGGCCATTGAGTCTCACTGCATGACTGATAAAATTACATCATCCCATTGTGAGATGCTCCACCCAGGGGGAAGAGCCAAGCATTCCTACCTGGATATAATCTGAGATTTTGGAACACCAGAGCAGCCTTTTCCCACTGGATTCCCAGAGGAGTAGCTGTCTTCTCCACCTGACCCACAGGGTGTCAGGTTGTATTCTGACTCTGTCAGTGTTTTGGGGTTTTTTTGTTTGTATTATTGCATTTGTATTTTCTAGTTTTCCTAGTAAAGAACTGTTATTCCTATTCTCATATCTTTGCCTGAGAGCCTTTTAATTTCAAAATTATAACAATTCAGAGGGAGGGGGTTTACATTTTCCATTTCAGGGGAGGCTCCTAGCTTCCTTAAGCAGACATCTGTCTTTTCAAACCAAGACAGGAAACTACAAGCCTGTTAGTCTCAATTAGGTGCCTAGTAAAGTTATGGAGAAGATTATTCTGGGAGGAATTGAAAAACACCTGAAAGACAATGCAGTCATCGGTCACAGCCAGCACAGCTTTATGAGAGGAAAGTCCTCCTTGTAAAACCTGATTTCCTTTTATGATGAGGTAATCCAGATAGGTGATCAAGGGAAGCCACTTGATGTAATCTTTTTGGAGTTCAGCCCAGCTTTTGATAGTGTCTCCCACAAGATCCTTCTGGACAAAATGTCCAACCCACAGCTGGATAAACACATCATGCAATGGGTGAGCAACTGGCTCGTGGGTCGGGCACAAAGACTTATAGTGAAGGGGATGACATCACACTGATGACCTGCATCTAGTGGGGTTCCACGGGGTTCCATCCTCGTCCCTGTGCTCTTCAACATCTGCATAAATTACTTGGATGCAGGAGGGGAAGGTATACTAAACAAGTTCGCAGATGATACAAAACTGGAGGAGGTCTCGACTCCCTCGAAGCCAGAGAGACCTTGACAAATTAGAGGACTGGGCAATCATCAACCATATGAAGTTCAACAAGGGCAAGTGCCAGATTCTGCGCCTGGATGGGGCAACCCTGGATGTACAGACAGACTGATGAATGAGATGCTGGAAAGCAGTGCCGTGGAAAGGGACCTGGGGGTCCTGGTTGATGGAAAGTTTATCATGAGTCAGCTGTATGCCCTGGCAGCCAGGAGAGCCTACCATGTCCTGAGGTGCATTAGGCACAACAGTGCCAGCCAGTCAAAGGAGGTGATTGTCCCACTCTGCTCTGCACTGGTGCAGCCTTACCTTAAATACTGTGTGCAGTTTTGAGCACCGCAATATAAGAAAGATATTAAGCTATTAGAGAGTGTCCAGAGGAGGGCAGCAAAGATGGTGAAGGGCCTTGAGGGGAAGCTGTGTGAGGAGCAGCTGAGGTCTCTTGGTCTGTTCAGCCAGGATAAGAGGAGACTGAGGAGGGACCTCATTGCAGTCTCCAACTTCCTTGTGAGGGAAAGAAGAGGGGCAGGCACTGATCTCTGTGGTGACCAGTGACAGGACCCAAGGGAAGGGCCTGAAGCTGTGTCAGGGGAGGTTTAGGTTGGATATGAGAAAAAGGTTCCTCACCCAGAGAGTGGTTGGGCACTAGAAAGAACAGGCTCCCCAAGGAAGTGGTCATACCACCAAGCCTTACAGAGTTCAAGAAGTATTTGGACAATACTCTCAGGCACATGGTATGACTCTTGGGGATGGTCCTGTGCAGGGCCAGGAGTTGGACTCGATGATCCTTGTTGGTCCTGTTCAACTCATCATATCCTGTTATTCTGGGAATGCAGCGTCACACAAGTAGGAAAGTTGCATGACCTTTCAAATTAAGAAAGAATGAGAAAAAGTGTTCTGTAGCATAAATTCAGCCTATACTTTGTCAAGAAGTCAAGAACTCAAAGTGTCTATCTGATTCAATGTGATTGATGGAGAGGGGGTAAAATTGATACATCTTAACAGAAAAAGCAAACACAGTTGTCAGATGATTCTAAAGGAGAAAAATATTTCCCAGCTTGAGTTATCAGAAAGGAGAAGGAAATATTCGTGATTCTTAGATTCTCTTTGCTCTGAATATCTTTTTAAAAGAGAATTATTGCATGTAAGTTAAAACTTTTTTAGTTTTTAAATAAAATTAGAAATATTCATAAAACTAAATAATAAAGATTGCTCCTAATGACTCAAGCTATAGTATTAAGCCTTTTATATCATGTAAAAACATGATAGATTTATGAAGACTGTAAGATAAAATTTATACAAATATACAGTTATATACCAAACGTCTCAAATATATACTAAGCATGATTCCTAACTGTGGCAGAAGTCTTAGTTCAGAAATATAGTGTTTAAAAAATGTAATGCAGCTTAATGCGTGCTTTTGTTTGTTTCTTTTTCTTACATGTAGCTCTTTTATCCTGTTCCCCACCCCCCAAGCATTAACCTCTGTGGTCTACTACATACATGAGAATCTTTATATCCATTAAAATAAACAAGCAACTATATGGGTCAAGCTTTCCCCCCATACACATTTCAGAAGAAAATCTGACCAAAAGTATCCTAAACCCTGCAGAATAAGGATATAAACAGAAATAAAAAGTAAAAGGAAAGATTTCTGCATGCTAGAGAAGAGCAAAATTATATTAAACATGTTAGAATAAGAAATGCTGGTGTTTTATATATATATATATATTTAAACTTTTGTTTAAAATTACTATTATGTGAACCACAGTTCATTGTGATAAAAATATTAGGAAGACATCTGATCTTGCTTTTAAAATGTCTATTTTTTCCATCAAAAATTTACATCAAAACCTTCAAATTTGGCAGTTTTTGCACAAAACATTGTGTAGGTAGCAGTTGGTTCATGGATTCCCAATTTTTTGAATGAAAATATCTTATTTTTCTGTTGGATAAACACCTCTTTTCTGAAAAGTATATTAGTATATCTGATTTTGCACAGGAAACAGACAGTACTAAGTTTTTCACCTTGTAAATATCATACAGTCATGCTAGCTCCCTTCTCTCTGCATTTCATCTATTTAGAATGCCTGGGATTTGGAAATTTATTTTACCGAAATCTTTGCATCCCTGAATTGATTTAGGGGATGAACAAATATCTTCAAAACTACTTTATAGAGATACTGTTGGGATGGAATAAATAAAGCAGATCCCCACTATTTTCATTAGTATCCAGTGAAAGGACAAAAAGCAATGGGCACAAATTGAATTTCAGGAAATTCTGCTTAAACATAAGAAAATTCTTGGTTTTTTTTTTACTCTAGGGCTGGTTGAGCACTGATACAGTTTGCCCAGTAAGTTTGTGGAGTCTTCACCTTTAGAGAAATTCAAAACCCAACTGTACATGGGCTTGGGCAACCTGTTCTAGCTGACACTGCTTTGTGCTGCAGGTGTGTGTGTGTGTGTGGACTAGACAATTGCCAGAGGTGCTTTTCAACTAAATGACATTTTCTCTTACAGTTTGTGCCCATTGCTCATTGTCCTGTTACTGGGCACTGCTGAGAAGAGTCTGGCTTTGTCTTTACTCTCTCCCATCAGGTATTTATACCCATTGATAAGATACCTGTGCTGCAGGATTACTGATTTCTATCTCAGCCACACCCACACCTGTGACTGGTATGGATCCCATTGACCTGGACCCCAAATTATGGATTTGCTTTCTGTCTTGACCTTGGACCTGTCTTGCCCCTAGGGACGTACACAATGATCAGTGGACTGTGTCTGACCCTGGTTGTCCTCACCGGACCTGAGTCTGATTTGTGGACTGACTTCCTGGCTGGACCTTGCACCTGTGTCATCACCACAAATTTGTCTGATGATCTGGACTCTTGGTTGAATCTGACTCCCATCTCCAGATCTGCCCTGCTTACTTCACTTGGATACTTGTCGTGGGTTTACAAGAAACAAGTTTTCTGGGAATGGAGTGGCCAGAGGCCAATAAGTGTTCAGATTCTAAACTGACACCAGGCTTGGCCACTGAGGGTGGATGCGCCTCTGAGAACACAGGGGTTAGAAGCAGAGCACTCCCTTGAGCTCTCTCTTTGATTTCCAGCCAGCAAAGAGGCAAGGCCTCCCCTGCCCGGCTTCGAGCTGGGCGGGGGAGGGGAAACCTGCGGCC
>NW_005054727.1:56683-65239 GCF_000277835.1 Geospiza fortis | reverse complement strand
GCTCAGAACTGAGAGAGTTCAGTTTTAGAGACCCCCCGGCCCCAGGGGGTAGACAAGTATGAGAGGGACAAGAAGTCCCGAGAGTGAGAAGAAACTGTGCTTTTTTAGAACTAGTCAAAGCACCCTTAAAAAGATAACCCTTGAAGCAGCTCTGTTCCATGTCCAGTGGTGAGAGCACTGGGCATGCAAAGAAGAAGTCACCATGGCCCCAAGAAAGACTCCTCTCCTCTTGATAGACTGAAATTGAGTATTTACAGAGTGATAGATAGAAACTTGAAATTTGAAAGATGTATTAGAAATGTAGTGGGAGGAGGAAGAAATCTTTTTGTGGAGTTTTCATTTTCCAAGTGTGTGTGTGCGTATGTGTGTGGGGGGGTTTTTTTTCTTTTGTAGTTTAGTTAATAAACTTTTTTTTCTAAAGTAGAGGCCTGCTTTGCTTATTTCCTAGTCACATCTCACAGCAAACACCAGAGAAGTATATTTTCATAGTGCACTAGCATTGTGCCAGTGTCAAACCATGACATACTGCAGGACTAGGCCTAGGCTGGTGAGGTCTCTGCTGTGTATACAATGGTACTCAACTCCCAACTCCCCATTCCTTAAGGAGAAGACAGCCCTTGCTGCTCCCTGACAGGAAGACAGTTTTGAAAGCCTTGCTAAAGTCAATATAGACATAATCCACTGCTCACTCTTCATCCACGGAGCCATTCACCTCATTTTAGAAGACTATTGGGTTGGTCAAGCATGATTTCCCCTTTGTAAATACATGCTGACAACTCCCAATAATCTTCTTGTCCTTCATAGGTAGGCTTTGACTTTCCTAACATCATCCCTGCACAGTCAGACAGTCTATATAGAGTCTATAGACAGACTCTATATTCCTCTTGGGTTCCCTGACATTGCTTCCACCTCTTGTATACTTTCTTTATATGTTTGAGCTTTGTCAGGAGCTCCTTGTTCATCCATGCAGGCCTCGTTCTACCTTTGCTTGACATCCTGTATGTTGGGATGGACCACTTAAACTTCAAGGTGATCCTTGAAAAATAAACCAGCTCTTCTGGACCCCTTTGCCCTGTAGGACTGTCTCCCATGGGATTATTCCAAGCAGAGCCCAGAAGAGGCCCAAGTCTTCTCTGCTCAAGTCCAGGAGTTTGATGCATCAGTTCTTGCCAGGACGAGGAGATCAACACAAAGCTGAACCTAATCACAAGTTCTTCTATAATTTTTTATATGTGCTGAATAAAGAGATGAAAATGAACAGCAGAATTTGAAACTCAAAGCTCCTATTACTTTTTACCCCCATCTTTTGATAAAATAACCCAAAACCACCAAGAAGTGTCTGTTCTAAAGAATTGAATCATATCTTACTTTTTAAATCAATTTTTCAAATTTATGAGTTTTTAGATATGTCTACTGATATCAGACTCCAGTGATATCAACTGCTGAACTGACAAACCTTTATTTTTTCCAAGAGAAGTTTAAAAATTTCCATTAGAGATTCAACTTTGCCACATAAATGCAGACAAGTAAGGTTCCAAGAACTAGAAATATGAAAAGGTAGTTTCATATAACACTATACCTCTGTTTCTGCTGCATGGGTTGCTGTCTCATAGCCATATATTGCATGTCCTCTTGTAGCCGATTAAGGGGAGAATCTGGTTTGACACGAATCCCATAATAATGGTATTTAGAGTTCCCCCTTCATGAAAGAACAAATATAACATTGTTTCTTTAGTATATACATCACACATTAACATTTGCCTTGACTGGAAAACAGTACATAAAAGTTAGGCTTGTCTTTCCTCTCACTCTGGTATAAAACTGATATAACTCTACCAGCTTCTGAAAATCAGTTCACTTAAACTATATTTTCTGGCACTTTACTGTTGGGCTTCATTTAAATAGAATAAGGTAAATAAAAAATCAACTAAATTACTTATGCAGTCATAGTGAATAAAACAATTCCATAAATGAAGTATGCTTGTGAGTGAGGGTTTGTGAATGTTTCACTAATCAACTTCAGTCCTGGTCAACTGGAAAGAAAGAACAGAATTGGGCTGTCTGTGTTCATGTTTATGAGTGTCTATATGGGTGCTGGTAAAGGCATTGCCCTGTGTTAGCTTCTGTGGTTAGCTGTGTTAGTGTCATGTGTGTGTTTGTCTGCATCTTTGGAACACATGTTCAGTCTCACTGCTATCTGGAGCTGCAAATGGAAACAGCAGTAACTGCATTGATTGGACTGAGATGGAAGATATCTGGGTCATAAGAGTACACAGAATCTGGCTATAGCAGACCAGGAGTCCCCTGAGTCCTGAAGTCTGCTGGATTTGGCAACTCCCTTAACAGAAAGGTTTTAAATATTTTTATTTGCTTATTTCCTTGCTTGTTTTTAACATATGAGATTCATGCTCATGATTATTATTGATATTTTTCTGTTAAACTTGAAGATTTTATTAACACAAACCTGGTTCCCAGTCTTCTGGTCCGTAATCCCATGAAGATTGACCGTATGAGTTTTCCAAAGGAGGCAGCATTGACTGGATCCAACTTGTGCTCCTGACAGTGTCTTAAGTAATGGTTGTAAAGGGTACTTCTTGGAAGGCTCACTCCTTCTGCAGTTTCATAGTTGTCTAAAAGCCATTGGAGCTATGTCAAATATGAAAGAGTGAATATATATAAATTCAGTATTACTCTACTGAAAACCCCCACTTAATTGTACAACATAGAACTGATATTTTTTTAGACCACTCAAGTCCTGTTTAATACAGTGACTGTTCTTTGAGCAAATATAATCTCTTTAAATCTCTTTCAATGCTAGATATGCCATGATGCCTTAGTTATGGAATTTTTTTTAGGTTTACAAGGAAATAACAAGACTCATGGCACCTGTGAGCTCAGATAGCTCCACTTCTAAAAATATTTCAGATTCAGTACCATACATTAACATTTTATGAAGTTATTTGTGCTTTTGAGAAAAATTGCTAGAACTCCAAAGAAACATAATAACCAATGTAATTTATACTTATTGCATTAAAAAAAACCCTAATAGAACTAAGTTAATACATTTTTAATTCTGGAATGATATACTATTTCTCTTCACATGGAATTAAAAAAAATAGAAATAAAAAAACCCTGTACTACATTTAACTGAATAGGGTTTATTGTCTTCCAAATACAAAGAAGAAACTATCAAATATAAGGTAAAAAGCAATCTAGATGACATGAAAAATAACTTGTATAGCTATAAAGCATCATGGGTTCAATCCCTTTCTGTTGTAGCCTGTTTGCTTCTAAGAGGAACAAAATCAACTTTTTTTTTTTTTCCTGTGTAATCTATTGCAGAATTTTGGTGAGTAATTTTGGAAGCATTTAAGCAAACGGTTTCTAATACATGACTGTACCTCTGTATATAACAAATAGTAACTAACATAGCTTCACAGAATATTCTGAGTTGGAAGGGACCCACGAGGATCAAGTTCAACTCTTAAGTAAATGGCCCATACAGAGATTGAACCCACAACCTTGTTGTAATTGGCACCATGCTCTAACCAACTGAGCTAATCTCAGGGTCATGCACACTAAACTCAAGTAAAATGGTCATTTTAATGACATTTACCAGTATAAGAAAACAAAAAAAAATACAAAGGAAATATTTTTATAGTTTTTATTTATCAGCAGTCCTGACTAATGGGGGAGGTCCTACTTGACTAGAAGTTAGCAAACCTATAAGGAGGGCTAGAAGGAGGATCCAGGGAATGACAGGCCTGTCAGTCTGACTTCAGTGCCAGGGAACATTATGGAGCAGATCATACTGAGTGCCATCTCATGGTACGTACAGGACACCCAGGGGATCAGGCCCAGTCAGAGCTGGTTTAGGAAAGGCAAGTCCTGCTTGACTAACTTGGTGTCCTTCTATGACAAGGTGACACACTCAGTGGATGAAGGAAAGGCTGTGGATGTTGTCTACTTGAACCTAAGTAAGGCCTTTGACAGTGTCTCCCAGTGCATTCTCCTGAAGAAGCTGGCTGCTTATGGGTTGGACAGGCATACTGTTTTCTGGGTAAAAATATGGATGGATGGATGGATGGATGGATGGATGGATGGATGGATGGATGGATGGGCCAAAAGAGTGGTGGTGAATGGAATTACATCCATTTGGTGGCTTGGTGCTTCCCAGGGCTCAGTATTGGGGCCAGTTCTGATTAATATCTTTATCAATGATCTGGACAAGGGGATTGAGTGCACCCTCAGTAAGTTTGCAGATGACACCAAGTTGGGTGGGAGTGTTAATCTGCTGGAGGGTAGGAAGGCTCTGCAGAGCTTGCATGAGGCTAAACAAGGTGAAGTGCATGGTCCTGCACTTGGGTTACAACAACCCCATGCAGCACTACAGGCTTGGGTAAGAGTGGCTGGAAAACTGCTGGTCAAAAAAGGATCCGGGTGTGCTGGTTGACAGCTGACTGAACAAGCCAGTGTGTGCTCACTTGGCCAAAAAGGCTGATGGCATCCTGGCTTGTATCAGCAATAATTTGGCCAGCAGGGCTAGGGGAGTGATTGTGACCGTGTTCACAGGGATCTTATGATGAGGGAAGAGACGAGGATTTGACTCCATGTTGACTCTCTGTCCAAGCCAGCTGGGCTGTGATTGGCCATTAATTAGAAACAACCAACATGGGCCAATCAAAGATCCACCTGTTGCATTCCACAGCAGCAGAGAATCAATGTTTACATTTTGTTCCTGAGGACTCTCAGCTTCTCAGGAGGAAAAATCCTAAGGAAAGGATTTTTCATAAAAGATGTCTGTGACAAGTGATTGCCTTCCTGTACTCAGCAACTCTGAGGCCAAACCTCTAATCCTGTGTTCAGTTTTGGGCCACTCATTACAAGAAAGACACTGAGGAGCTAGAGTGTCTGAAGAAGAGCAATGAAGCTGGTGAAGGGTCTGGAGCACAAGTCCTATGAGGAGCAGCTGTAGAAACTAGGGTTGTTTAGCATGGAGAAAAGGAGGCTCAGAGGGGACATTATGACTCTCTCTACAACTACCTGAAAGGAGCTTGTAGTGATGTAGGTGTCAGTCTCTTCTCATAAGTAACAAGCAGTAGGACAAGAGTAAATGAAAATATAGGAAAAAATTCTTCAATGAAAGGATTGTCAAGCATTGGAAGAGGCTGCCCAGTGAAGTGGTTGAGTCACAACCCTGGACGTGTTTAAAAGACATGTAGCTATGGCATTTAGGAACATGGCTTAGTGGTGGACTTGGCAGTGTTATCAGTTGGACTCGATGATCTTAGAGGTCTTTTCCAACCTAAATGATCCTATGATTCTATATTTAACTTATGGGATTTCAGATTTTTGAGGATACAATCATTTTATTTAGCTTAACCCTTCCTTCCACCATGGTTTCATATCCTTGGAATTTCCCTTTAATTTCCACTTGAATTTCCAAATTTTGTTTTTGTCTTGTATTTACTAATTAGTTAAGAAAGTAATTATGCCAAAATGAATTAGAATGAACATCCAAATTTTCCAGGTTCACAAATCTTACAAAAAGTCTGGACTTAGTTTGAGCATCCAATAAACCCCCAAACTATGGATTTGGGTTTGGCATTTGGAACAAAGTTTTATTCCAATATGCTGGACCCTCGCACGATTGTTTAATTCATTTCACTTTAGACCACCAAAGTAATTAATATGACCAAGATATGTGTTTAAAGTACAGTAACATAGATAATTATGTGACATTGAATTTGCTACTCTGCAGGGCTACTTGCTAATAGATCACTGAACTTATTCTGTTCTAGTAATGTTCCATATAACTTGTCATTTACAGAACAAGAATATCAATATTTTAGTGCCCATTACTCTTGAAATAAGTTTCCGCTCTGACCCTTCTTTATTGCAGAACTATTAGTAAAAATTAGATTATAATGAATGTATTGGACATACAGTTCTGTTTAAGTCAGTTGTGAGCAATTTACTGAACACAATACATGAAAAATGAAAAAAAATAGGAAAACATTTACTCAAGACCTTTCAAAGAACATCTTCATGTTTACTTTCTTATAGAAAACATTACCAGAATTATCATGCTTAGGTTTCTAAACAAGAGCTCTGTGTAAAGATGTAGGAGAAGCACGATCTAGCTGTTTGCAAAAAGGATGTAGATAATGTTGCACTTTAAATAAACATTAAAAAGTGCAGTTCATCATCCTTATATCAACTTTTAGGTATAAATGCAGTCCTAACATTCACAATGTTTTATCAACTTGAAACAAAGCCTAGGAAAAATATTTTAAACTTTTACCTTTACATGAGTGTATTATCAAAACCATTTCACTATATCTTAATTACAGCCTTCAAACTTATCATTTAAGCTATACCAATTAGTTTATGGAATATGAGCAATTTATTTTATCTCACAAAGAAAAAAATTACTGACAAAACCCCCAAATTATTTCCAATTTAACTTCTAAATATAGTCTTAAAATTTTTTCTAGATTAATTATAATTTATTAGGATTCATTTCAGTGCATTTTACTAATGATCTGTATTTGACAGATATTCTTTCAACCACAGCTTGGCATTAGCCAACAATGGGAAAGCAAAACCTAAGATAAGTACAAAGTAAGGATATTTGCTCCAGGGTGAAAATATTTCAATTAAAAAAGGTTGACATGATTATTTGGCAGGTTACAGCCTTCAAAGAAGCATGTCAATAGCTGAATGCCATGTAAAAAAGTAAATAATCTGCAGATATGATAACATTATTGCAAACAGCCTTAAATACATTTTTGTATTTACAGAAATCTAATTCTAAAATTGAAATGTCTACACTTTGACTTGTTGATTTATAATATTAACAACATTAGAATGGTATGAAATGGTTTATGCAGAATGGGTAAATTGACTACAACTTCAATGGAACGCCAGTATTTAAAAATCATTAGATTATAAATTAGTCAATCAATCACATACAGAAAGAAATCAGGAAAGAAAATAAAATACAGGATTTTTTTTTTAACCATTAAAATAAACAGATATTGTAGCAGCGTGGGGTTTAGATAGTGGTTGCTGGTACCTATATTCCCCAGTAAGCATCTCCTGTGGAAAAGCCGCTTGGGTAAGCATTCGGGCAAAGCAGTCAAGTACACACACACCACGGAAAGCTCAGTGAAGAGAGGCAGAAGGGCCTTTTATATGGTCAGTTCCAGTGAGGTTTATTTCAGCACACCGAAGGGAAACCAGAGAAAAAAATGAACCATGTGCTATGCACAAGGTTTAAGTAGGGGAGGGCATGGGGGCGGTACAATGGGCAGGGCAAAGGTGATTGGCTTTTAGGGAAGATGGGGCTGGCCACCAGGGATGCCACAACCAATGAGGAAACAGGGAAAGGAGAAACCAGGGGAAATTGGGACATATGGGGAAAGGAACTGGGATGGATCACTGTTATGCAAGAGTCCATGAGGAAGACCTTTCTGTCTGCCCAGGTGGGGAAAGACTCTATGGTAAGTCTCTCCAAGGGAGGGCTCTGAGGATTTCCCTGAGGGGGAAGGAATCAGATGATTCCACAAGGTATTAATTAAGGCAACAAAATGCCAGCTTAAGGAAGAAGATAGGACTAAAACCATATTTACTGTCCTTATTTGAGTCACAACTCAATAAAAGTTTCTAAGAAAGGGAAAATATCCAGTGTTTAATCTGGGTTTCATTAATTTCTTCCAAAATTACTGAGGCTAGGAAAGAACATTTATTACACCAAGACACCTGGAGGTCTTTTTTTTCCCACAGAATCCACAATAAATCTTCTATTTGTCTTTCAGTAGTTTTGAAAATACCTCAGAATATTTAAGAAACATCAGAATAAGACTACCATAACAGACAGATGCAAATCTCCTTATTAGAAACATATTTTCATAAAATCATAGAATAGTTTGGGTTGGAAGGGACCTTTAAAGGTTGTCAAGTCCAATTCCCCTTCAGTGATTAGGGACATTTTCAACTGGATCAGGTTGCACAGAGGCCCATCCAACCTGACCATGAACACTTCCAGGGACGGGGCAGCCATAACTTCTCTGTGCAACCTGATTGTTTCAATGTCTCACCATCCTCATTGTAAAGAACTTCTTTCCTTATGTTCAGTTTAAATCTATTCTCTTCCAGTTTAAAACCATTGCTCTTTTTGCTGTCACTACAGGCCCTGGTAAAAAGTCTCCATCTTTCTCATAAGCCCCCTTCAAGTACAGAAAGGCTGCAATAAGGTCTCCATGGAGCCTTCTCCAGGCTGAAAAACCTCAACTCTCTCTGCCTTTCTTCATAGGAGAGGTGTTCCAGCCCTCCGATCATTTTAGTGGCCCTACTTAAACCCACTCTATCCCACTATCTAAGCTGTCAATGAAGTTATTAAATGGCAATGGTCCTAGTACAGGCCCTTGAGGGATACAACTCATTACTGATCCTTGTTTGGACATTGAACTGTTTACTGTAATGCTTTGGATGCAACCATCCAGCCAGTTTCTTATCCATCTAAGAGTCTACACATCAAACCTATCTCTCTCA
>NW_005054727.1:54300-56665 GCF_000277835.1 Geospiza fortis | reverse complement strand
GGGGCGGTATTGAAGGCCTTGCAGAAGTCTAGATAGGTGACATCCATATCTCTCCCTTTGTCCACCAAATCAGTCACTCCATTGTGCAAAGCCACTAGATTAGTTAGGCATTATTTGTCCTTGCATGTTTCTAGGTTGTCTTAACATGATCTAAATCTCTTTCTTCACACTTTACAGAATTCAAATTCCTTTACCTAATTTTAGCATTTTCTAAGAAAACTAAATTCTCTTCCAAGAAATTGTACTGGCTGTCTTTTTCTACCATGATGATAAACTTTTACAAAATATTTTTGGTATTCACCTCCATATTACCACATTCTTGGCCATATTACCACATTCTTGGGGGGGGGGGGGGGGAAATGTCAACAAATCAAAATAAGTATATAGACTACCCAATATACTCATACATTCATTTTACAATCAATATTTTCTGTGGTAAAGAAATACAAGAATCTGAAAAAATATGTAGGTTTATGTTTGTTAGTAAGGCTGAGAAGCAAAAAGAATGCAGTATGTATAGCAATTTAGCAGCAATTAAAAATACAAAACTATTTATACTAGCTGAAGAAAAACCATTTTGTTTACACATTTCAAGAAAGACCAGCACTATTTAAAAACAAACTGAAAATTAAATTTTGAGCCTTACTCCTTTACCTAAAAGTTATATTTAATGGCTTTGCTACTATATTTGCAACCATCTTCTTATGCGAACATCTTCACCCTTTTATTATGGAAATTTGCTAACTACAGGATTTGTAAAGACAGAACAAAGCAAAAGGCAGAAGAAGAAAATATATTAGACACAGATTGTTTTAATTTTTAAATCTAATGAGATGGATCTACAGAATTGTTATACTAAACTTATTCAGAATAATAGAAATATTTGAAAAGAAATCTAAAGTATATTTTTATCCAAACTGTGTGCAATACTTCTTTCCCCCTTTACCTGCTCTTAAATTATTATATCAAGTACACAAATTACAGAAAATTATTTTTGAATGTCAAACACAGACTACCTAAGGTTTATTTGGTTATTATTTTTACATTTACATTGGGACCTGCAAAATAAACAAATCTGTTAAGTTGCGTAAACACAATACAGAACCTAGAAAAGAAATGCACTCTACAGTGTGTCATGACACTTTGCCTGACAAAATATAGTGACATAAGATGTAGATTACAAGCAACTAAAATGGAAAGATTACAAGTAAATATAGCAATAAATTAAAACAAACATTTAGAGGCAGGCTAAGCATGCAGAACAAGATAGAGATTAGCTTTCATGAAAGAAGAGACAACTTACATGGCTGTTGAGAAGAGAGCTTCTGTGAGTAGAAAGACCATCAGATTTTTGAAGTGTCTCAATCGCCATCTCAATCTGATAATAGATGTCATTAGAAAATGACTCAAGACAGTATAAAAGACTAATCAGAAAAATTCTGATAGATTCCCTTAAGTTCAACAGAAATATCTAGTTTGGTCAGAGCTAAGAGATATTTTCTACTTTAAGGCCTCATCCTTAAGTCCTCATGAAGGCAAACCTCCTAGTGATGTCAGAGTGGTATTTTGCTTGCATATATACTGCAGGATCCCACTTTCAAAGTCCAATTTACCTTCCTTCCTACTCATGAAATAAGAGAAGTAGATTTACTAGTAAGCTACATTGCAAACAGTAAAAATTACTGAACAATCAGTGTTTTGAATAGAAAAAAAACCCAGAATAAAATCCTTAGAAATGCCTCAGTGTTTCTTCCTCTAAGTATTTGAGAAAGAACTGTGCACACTTTGAGTGTGAATAAGAAGCAAAATTTCTGCTCTCTGCAACCATAGAGTAAAATCTCAGTCATTCAGTAGGTTTTCTGCCATTAGCTTCATTGTACAGGATATCACTCCCTACAGCCTGTTAGAGCATTCTTTGAATATCCAGAGCTCTCAAAGTAAACAAAAATTGGAGGCTTACACAGACAGCAAGATCCATCCTTAAAAGAAAAGAAAAAATCAGATGGGTTCAAAATAATACTTTTAAAGGAAAAAGTATTATAAACCACTAATTATACAGTAGCATTACTCCTAATACAAATGAGTAAAGACAACCATAACCATTCCTATTCTTCCCTTCCATATTAATACCTCTTATTAATTCAATGACAACAATAAAAATAAAATTACAATCTAACTGTAGTTTAGATGCAGAGCTAAAATAGCAAAAACATTGAAAGTCATTGAGACAATGGGATGTACAGTAAAAGAAGGCACATAATGACCCACATTAAATGGAAAAGACAGAAAAGCAATGGAACAGTATCTGTACATTTAAAACCACTTATATCCACTGTTGACAGTTTTAAAATAAATCTTCCCTACA
>NW_005054727.1:51641-54276 GCF_000277835.1 Geospiza fortis | reverse complement strand
AGTTTATACTGGTAAATTGCATTATTGAGTTCACTCATTATACAGCACAAAACTGAAAAATATTTTAGATTATATTTCACTTAGTGCATAAATAAAATGTGGTTTCCCCTTTTTATAAACTAATCAAATGGTATTCTTACTGTAGGAACTCTCAATGAAAAAGGAAGTCTTTCTTACAACTATTTACTATTAGAAATATGTCTTTTGATAAAAGCATACTAGATCTGATGAGTATGCAAGAAATATTGCAAAAATAATGTTTGAACACAGATTGTTTGCTTGCATCAGTAGAAAATACTATTAAGTCAAACTATTCAATCAGACAGAAAAGGTCAAATTTAAAAGGATGCTGTATATTAAAAATTAGAAGTTTAAGATTTCATCACACTAAGATCAACTCACTATATAGTGCAACCATAGACTCTCCCATTTTAACATGATATTATAACATCATGCAAAATTTAAATCATAATTCTGAATCTCACTCCACTCTGACAATACCTTTTCTACAGCAGTACTACAGGACTGAAGTCCTGCCTCCTGCTGCTCGTTCCACCTATTACACTACTCTCTCACTTCACTGAGACAAGTTTTTGTGACCTGTTCAAAGAACCAATTTTTTGAAATCATAAATTATGAAGACATATATATATATATATATAACCATGATCAGGGACACATTCCATTAGACAAGGTTGCTGAGACCCCCATCCAACCTGGCCTTGAATGCTTCCAGGGATGGAATAGCCACAACTTCTCTGGGAAACCTGTGCCAGGGCCTCACCACTCTCACAGTAAAGAATTCTTCCTAATATCTAATCTAAACCTACTCTCAGTCTGAAGTCATTCCCCCTTATCCTGTCACTACATGCTCTTGTAAAATGTCCCTCTCAGGCTTTCCTGTTGGCTCCCTTCAGGTACTGGAAGGCCACAATAAGATCTCCCCAAAGCCTTCTCTTCTCCAGGCTGAACAACCCCCACCTCTCTCAGCCTTTCTTCAGAGGAGAGGTGCTTCAGCCCTCTGATCAATCTTGGTGGCCTTGGTGAAGTAAAGGGGCAGAATCACCTCCATTATCCTGCTCACCATGCTGCTTCTGTTGAAGCCCAGGGTACCATCGGCTTTCTGGGCTGCAAGCACACATTGCTAGCTCATGTCCAGTCTCTCATCCACCAGCACCTCCAAGTCCTTCTCAGCAGGGCTGTTCTCGATCAGTTCATTCCCCTGTCCAGCACCTTGCACTTGGCCTTGGTAAAACTTAAGAGGTTCTCATGGGCCCAGAATTTAAGCTTGTCCAGGTCCCTCTGGATGGCATCCCATCTTTCAGGTGTGTCAACTGCACCACTCATCTTGGTGTTGCCAGCATACCCATGGCCACAGATCCATAGATTTTAAAGCCAGAGATCTTAATGATTACTATGATCAGCTTGTCTTATTTTTTTGAATAATGTAGGTCAAGAAGTGTTCATTGCCTCTAAAATTCACCCTTAATTCACCTTTCATTAATCTCATGAAGTATTACTGAACTAGAGCAGGTCTTCCAGAAAGGCTTTTGATCTATATTTGAAATTATAAGTATTCATCATATTCTAGAGTAACTTGTTCCAAAAGTAATTGTAATATATAATGTAAAATAATTCATGCTTAAGGGGAAATGTATAAAATAAAATTTGTAAAATGAATTTAACATCCAACGAGCCTCTGACCATGAACAACCTGGAGACAGATTACCACATTGGAATTCCGAAACTCCTGGTGGCAGCAGGAGAACAATGCCTCATTAACTAATAAAAGAACGTGGCCAGTGCAGAGATGGGTTTCCTCCAGAACCATCAGGGAACACCCAAGGATGATCAGCACTTGATAGATATCATCAATCAAGATAACCGAAGTTGTGGAGAAACATACATCTGAATACACGACTTCCCCTGACATGATCAGCGCTCGATACTACCCAGGAAACAGCAATTGTCCAACCCTGCACAGTGAAAGAAAACTTCATACATATGTGGGGTTACAAAAGAAATTGGGGCACCTCTGCCTCAGGCATAAAAAACTGTTTAAAACAGCCCCACTGGAGACGGCATAGGTGAACAGAGGGATATCCGATGCAATAGAGGTCGGATCCAGGTTCACCCAGCGCCAATCCTGGGCTCGACGTTGTCTCTTTGACTATGGTTTTTGAGGACTGTATTTTGGTCGTGAAAAAAAAATCTCTCGCATTTATTAATTTGGCTTTCTTGTTGATCATTTAGAACAGTAATTATTTTCATTATTAAACATTTCGTGCAGTATTCCTTGTCTAAATTTTGATGAGTTGCCTTTTAAGCTTTACCTGTATTGTGGGTTTGGTTTTTTCTGTGAATTTTCTCCCATTTGTTACCTGAAAAGGGGGACCCTGAGAGGAAAGGGGAGAATGAATGATGGGCAATTAAGGTACAAAAGAACTGGCCAACGACCGTTGCATTCCAGTGAAAGCTTCCGGGGAGGGAGGGCGGGAATCGGGAATTGGGCACTGGCTTGCTGAGGGGGAACCAGCTGTCTGGGCTGAGATCAGAGCAGTGCAGGTGGTTTTTGGTGCGGGACCCTTGCTGCTGGGGAATTCTTGCCCCCCCCCCCATGGGTGAGCCCGCTGCT
>NW_005054727.1:24886-51499 GCF_000277835.1 Geospiza fortis | reverse complement strand
TGGCTACCCTCTGAAGCCACAGGGGAGTCGCTGTAGCCTCTCTGCCTTTCTGCCTTGACATGAGCCAACAGCCCCCCCCTGCTTGGTTGGAGTCATAACTACACCAAAGGGAAACTTGCTTAGCAGATGGGAAAAGGCTGTCATTGGGTTTTATTTTTTTTCTTGCTGTTGTTTGTTTTGTCTTGTTTATATATATATATATATAGTCTAGTAAAGAACTATTATTCCTTTTCCCATATCTTTGCCTGGAAGTCCTGTAACTCCAAAGTCATAATAATTTAGAGGGAGAGGGTCATCTTTCCATTCCATGGGGGCTTCCTGCCTTCATTCGCAGACACCTGTCTTTTAAACCAGGACAACGTGCTACTGAAATATCTCTTTACCATCAGGTAACTTTTTCCCATGCAGGGACCTAACCATAGACAAAGCAGCTCTTAACCTTCTCTAACATGTAGTTAATGGCTTACCTTGAAGGCAGATTTTCTAGACAATGAATCATTTGTCTGGCTCATTTTGAAAACTTTCAGCTACTTCTGGGTTCCCTCTCATTCAAATTTATTTTCTTTTTAAAAATCCCAAGCTTCTGAGAGGCTTGAGTCCTCAGGCTTTCAAAATGTTCTATGTAAAACAGTCCCCTGCATGTTGGGGAAGTAACAGAAACTTTAATGGCAAGTATTTTTAATCATATATCCCAAAGTAAATAGTGGTTATCCCAAATAGTGGGGTTTTCTTTTTAATTGTAGCCTTGATATTTTGGAAAAAAATACAAAAATAAGTTGAACATTTGAAATTATGCACATATCATTAAAATTATATTATGTGCATATCGAGGTTAATTAATTACATTCCTTACATTTCTATGGACAATCAATCAGAAGTTACAGGCCTATTTAACAACTGGAATGCTAATTGACAAAAAAATCATACCCCCAGCAGTTTGAATGTGTGATCAGTCATACATTTCTTCTCACTGAAAAACTATTTCTATATGAAAAGTCATTTAATAAAATGTTTTGACTGATAACTGAAAAAAAGTTATCTTTCCCACAGCAGCCCCAACCAAAGCATGTTAAACAAATCTGCATTACTAATACATGTAATTATGAGTGTACATGTTAATATAAACATGGGGGGGGAAATTACAGCATGATAATAATGGGAATTGTGATTTTAGACTTCTATGTCAGTTCACTCAGATTGCATTCTAAAATGCTAATTTATTAACTGCCGTAGTCATTAATGGTTGAGAAGGGTAGAACATTTCTGTGGATAATAAATTCAAAACTGTGATTATTATATGTCAACTAAATCCTACAATGTTCAGCCTTTATGTAATCTTATTAACTGTTATTTTTAAAGTCTTTTTGTCCATTAACATTTTATCAGATGAACATATACATTAACATCTCAGATGCCTCTCTAGTATATACATAGAAAAACACTTAAAAATCCCCAATTCGCATTGAAAAACTTCCTAAAAGTCAATGGCAAGGAAAACTTATTTTCTTCATGATTCAAGTATTTGACACAAAATACTTAAGTTGTTCTGAGGAAGTCAGGACATAAGGAAAAAAATCCTCAGAAATTTAAGCTCCAAGTTACTGAAATTAACATGGACATCCTCTAATTCATTATCTATATTTGTTTGCCTTTCTAAACCCCTCTTCACCGACAGTAAAACAGACTACTTTTCATGATATCTTAAAGCTTAAGACATCTCCTGCCTCATGTCCAAAAGAAGTCCATTACTCTACACAGGCACCTATTTTTAACTTCATCTGCTCCCTTTAATTTTTATCTGCTATATATTTAGCAAATTTTAACTTTATCTGTTTCAAAAATATTGCCATTGTAGTCTTTAAGCGAAGTGAAATACAAAAGAAGTTGTGAAGAAATTATCAATTCATCAAATATGTATTAAAAAAATTAAATTCAGCACAGCTAATGAAGTCTTGAATACTAGTAATAACTGTATTTGCTGTTATAGCTTTTCCTGGTAATAATTCTTACTTTCTCATTGACAATCCTAAAAAAGGTCTATGCACATCACTATATTAAAGTGTTATATGATAAATGAATGAGAACTCCAGCATCCTTTTGAAACAGAGTGGAAATTTAACAGGGTAGAAATCCATTTTGGATTTAGGTGAAATGTGCCATTTTGAATTATTTTGTCTGTAGCTTGCTTTCATAGATGAAATATGCTGTTTTAACTTGTTTAGTCTGTTAACTCTGCTGTGCTCAATACTGCCTGTTCTCACAAAAAAGCCTATGCTCGCAAAACTGCCTCAGCCAAGGAAAAAGAATGCGAACTTCCAAGCTAAAAGGAAGATAAGGGGGGGGCCTTGAACTTTGAAACAAAGACGAGAGCTAAAGCTGAGGCTGCAAGAGACGGACAGGGTGACCAGAGAGTTCTCTCTGTACAAGGACTGATAAAAACTAGTTGCAAGTTGTAACTCGAAACCAGTAAAATGAATACGCATTAACCTATTGTGAAACTCTATGCATATGTACAAGTAAGGGGGATAAAAAAGGTTTGGAAATTCTCAGGGGCATGCATGTCTTTTGGGGGGAACGATCCCCACATGCTGGGATCCCCAGATGCGTCTGGCACTGTAATAAACATACCGGCTTTACAACTTTTGCAAGTTGTGGAGTTAGCTTTTTTTTCTGCAAATCACTTTCCACTTATATTTCAAAACAGTGCATTCATACAAATGCTACTGTCCTCTGAAGAGGTACTCATGCCAGAGCCTTGATTTGGGCAGACAAACTTGCCTAGATGCTAAAACTTGAAAATGAAGCATCAGTGACCATCTGAAGAGAACTCACAGGTCCAACACCCAGAAAAATGTGATTCTCTTGAAACTTCTCATAGACTAAGCAACTGTTGTAGAGCTTTTACTAGGTTATATTGGATTTTGCTCAAGAGAATGAAAAAGTAATTGAAAGACAAAAGAAAAAAATTGTTTTAAATTTTTGTGAAAAAAAGTTTTGTACATATACACAAAATGATCATGAAATATATCTGATATTTTATATATGTCAACTTTAAAAGATCTCAGAAAAGCTTTAGAAGTGTTTATATTGGACTAGATGCACAAATAGCAGGAGGTAGCTCATATTCAAAGGAAAACAAGAGAGAAAATAATGAATTACTGGAACAGTGTTGTCCCCTTCAGTAAGAACAGTAGTCAAATAATGAAAATACTGAAATTTATGGTAATCCCCAGACAGACAGACACAGTTGTGGTCTCTGCTACTGTATCACTTGTTTTATTTCTGTTTACCTTCCAAAACAGAATACTGTAACTAATATAATAATTAAGGGGAAGATGGACAAGTTCAAGAAAATAATGGCTTCCAAAATTCACACCATTCCCAGCTGAAATGTTTAATTAGTCTGAGGACTTCTTTTCTGTCCCTAATCAGATAAGAAAGCTGGAGGAAATTGAAATGGGCATTAATTATTTTGTTTGTTTTCTGATGTTGATGTGAGGGTATTTCAGATCCATTGAATTTCATAAAATAAACATCACATTTATCTTCAGTACTCTGCAGGTGCACAGGGTATGCTTATTGACTGACAAATATAAATATGTCTTATGATCAGAAAACAACATATGGGGCCAACATATGGAGCATAAGCATACATAACATCCATGACTTGGTAAAAATTCAAAATGTTTGGTGTTTATACCAGATGACTCCTTTCTCCCTAAGTTCTCAAAAGACAATTCAGTGTCCATTTTTATTTCCTTATTAAATGTTTCAAATGGCTGGTCAAATTATCAATTCCACTCTTTCTCTTCAATACAATCCCTTTATATGAATCAAAAGCTAGTCTGTATACCTCACCTTTCTCATGCACTTGAGATTCTAAACCCCTAAGCTGCCCTATAGTTGATCTGCCAGTTATGGTACAGACTCAAAAATCTCCCCAAAACCTTGACAAGCTTACATACGATTTCTAAAACAGGCACACTCCAACTGAGCTAAAAAGCATCTAGCAAGAGCTGTATGCTTCCACAAGAGTTAGTTCCATCAGGAAATCAGGATTGAGAAACAAAGCAGAAAGTTTAGATTTTTTTTTAATTCAGAAAAAATATGACAAGACAGAATTTGCAAGAAATTAATTGGCACTTTTAGAACAAACTATCTATTTAATTAGACACTGTGCTGGTTTTTCCTGAGGTATGGTAATTTTCTTCCCAGTGGCTGATATGGGGCTGTGTTTTGGAATTGTGCTGATGTGCTGGTTTAGCACAACCTGTTTTTTGGTAGTGGGGGGGGGGAGCCATAGAACTGGCTTCTGTGAGAAGCTGCTAGAAGCTTCCACCATACCCAACAGAGCCAATCTCTGATGGCTCTGAAGATGAACATGCTGCTGGCATATTAGAGAGGTTGGTAACGCCTCTGTCATGATGTATTTAAGAAGAAAATTTGAAACAGTACAGGCATAGCTTTATCCAAGGGGTGGCAAGGCGTTGCCACTGGGGGCAATCCTGGTGGTGGAGGCTTCTCCTTTTCAGCACCCCACATGAAGAGAGGCATTGAATGGTACTGGCACCACAGTGGCCGGCACCACCTGCATGTTGGCAGCCAGGACGTGTGGCCAGCAGTGGAAACATGGCGAGCGATTCCCCAACCCAGAATCTAGACGAAATCAAATTCTCAGTGCTGCGAGATCCTGCAGAAATCTTTGAACTGGTGGAATTTGTTGGCTATGGTACTTACAAGCAGCAGTTTTTTCCTCCTAGTCAGAGAAAGAGGAGGAAGTAAAGAAGTGGAAAAAGACAGCATGATGGCACCAAGGTCAGTGGAAAGAAAGAGGGGGAGGAGGTGCTCCAAGCATCAGAGTCGAGATTTCTCTGCAAGCCATGTTGAGGACTATAATAAAACAGTCTTCCTGTAATCTATTAAGTCCATGGGGGGATGCAGAGATCTGGTTGCAGCCTGTGGGAAAAGGTGCTCACACTGGAGTGGGTTGATGCTAAAAAAGCTGTAATCCAGTGGGAGACCCAAACAGAGAGACAGGGCTCTTGCTTCCAGAGACAGAGATAGAGAAAGAGGGCCCTTGCTTCCACACTAGAGCAGCTTATCCTTAAAAGACTACACCCCACGGACTAGTGACCCACACAATGGCAGTTTTGGGAAGACTGTTTTGCCTGTGGAAAGGACTCGTGTTACAGCAGCTTGGGTGGGACTGCTATTTGTGAAATTAGAACCATGCTAGAGAAGTTCATTGAGAACTGTGCCCCATGGCAAAGACCCCACAGCATAGCAGAAGAGAGAGACTCCTCTCCCTAAATGAACTGAAGAAAGATCTCGAGTGATGAACTGACCAAACACCCCTGCACCATCTCCCTGTGATGTCGGTGGGAAAGAGGGAGGGGCAGGTCCCAGTCCTTATCTCAACTCATGAGCCCTTCATTATGATTCTTGTGGGTGCCTGCATTATGATGCTTGTGGGTGCCTGGCGTTTTAACCAGTGTCAAACCCCGACAGCTGAACACAAGGTTGATAATATAGAGATGTTTTTGTTATTGCTGAACAGGGCCTACACAGAGCCAAGGCTTTTTCTGCTTTTCATACTGCCAAGCTGTCAAGGAGGCTGGGAGTGCATGGGAAGTTGGGAGGAGACACAGCCATGACAGGTGAAGCAAACTGACCAAAGGGATATTCCAGACCACATGACATCATGCTCAGTATATAAAGTGGGGGGAAGAAGGAGGAAGGGGGGAGGGAGACATTTGGAGTGATGGCATTTGTCTTCCCAAGTCACTGTTATGCATGATAGGGCCCTGCTCTCCTAGAGATGGCTGAACACCTGCCTGTCCATGGGAAACAGTGAATTAATTCCTTGTTTTACTTTGTTTGTGTGTGAGGCTTTTCCTTTCCCTATTAAACTGTCTTTATCTTAGCCCATGAGTTCTCCAGCTTTTACCCTTCTGATTCTCTCTCTGATCCTGCTGATGGGGGAGTAAGCAAGTGGCTGTGTGGGGCTTGGTTGCTGGCTGGGGTTAAACCACAACAGACACATAGAAATCCACTACTCTAGAAAAGTGCTAACACCATGCCACTAAGATTTGAACTATAATGATAGCAGTGGCTAGTCATATTTGACCTACTTTATACATTTTTACAGAAGAAAAGGAAAAGAACAGACAGAAATTCACTTCAGGGATTCAGAGGCATCTCCAATATCAAATTTTGAATACCTCAGAAACAAAATATCATTTTGTTCCTTTGAGCAATTTTTTAATAATGAGAATAGTTTTCCATACGAGTGTATTAGGTTTATGTGGCAAGGTTTTGGTAGACCTGGCAGTTCAGGGATGGCTTCTGAGAGAAGATGCTAGAAGCTGTTCTCATGACAGAGACAGTTCCAGCCAGCTCCAAGACCAAACTGCCACTAGCCAAATCTGGGCCAGCGATGTTGCTAGAGCCTCTGTGCAAACATATTTAAGAAAGGATAAAAAAAACTTCACAATGACAGCTAGAAATGAGAATATGTGACAACTAAAATTATGCAGCCACTAAGATTGGTAAAGGAAGAGGGGAGCTGTTGCTGTAACCGGCTCCCAGCTGGGTAATAATTAGTATTGATGCCATGATTTACAGAAGGCTGATTAATCTCTTTTTATTATATATATTATTATTAAGAAACTTATTGCTTTTATAGACAGTTACAATACACCTAGACTTAATTGGTCCTCCAATCATAACATCATCACCATTGGCGAATTAAGAAACTACCCTTTGGTAAACAAATCTCCATAACACATTCTACATGTTCACAATAACAGGTGCAACAAGCTAAGATAAGATAAGAGTTCTCTTTTTTTTTTTCTCTGATTTTCTCACAGCCTTCCCCAGAAAGGCCTGGGAAAGTTATGTGTTGCTCTCTGAGGCCTCAGAGCTGCTGCCACAGGGAGCAAGTGCTCCAGGCATCTGAACAGAGATTTCCCTGCAGCCCATGAAGGTTAACAGGGGAGCAGATATCCACCTGCAGCCTGTGGAGGACCCCACAATGGACAAGGTAAATGTGCCCTAAAGGAAGCTCCTGGCAGGAATGGTGGCCTGTGGAGAGGAGCCCATGCTGGAGCAGGTTTGTTGGCAGGACCTGTGACCCTGTGGGGGACCCATGCTAGAGCAGTCCATTCCTTAGGGACTTCACCCCACTGAAAAAAAAAACCAAAACAACACTCTGGAGCAGTTTGTGAAGAACTGCAGCCAGTGGGAATGCTCACATTGGAGAAGCTCATGAAGGACTGTCTCCTGTGGGGGGGACCCTATGCTAGAGCAGGACAAGAACATGAAGAGAAAGAAAAGGCAGAAACAAAGTGTTATGAACTGATGGCAACCCCCATTCCCTGTCCCCCTGTGCTGCTCTGAGGGAGGAAGTAGAAAAGTTGGGAATGAAGATGAGCCTGGGAAGAAAGGAGGGGTGGGTGGAAGATTTTTTTAGATTTGTCCTTATTTCTCATTATCCTGCTCTGCTTAATTGGCAATAAATAAAAATAATTTCACCAAGTCAAGTCTGATTTGCCTTTGAAAGTGTGGTGGGTTGACCTTGGCTGGCCTTCAGGTGCCCACCAAGCTGCTCTAACACTCCTCCTCAGCCAGACAGGGGGAAAAATATGACAAAAAGCTTATGAGTTGAAATAGAGACAGGGAGATCACTCACCAGTTATGGTCAGAGGCAAAACAGACTGTTGAGGAGTGGAATTGAGAGTGCCTTGGTGGGCACCTGGTGGCTAGGCCAACCCACCACAAAGAGTTATTTCAGAAACAATTGGTTTGTAATGAATACACTAAATATAGCATGCTGATATAGGTATGTGATCTACTGAATACATACATTAAGAGGCAAAACTAGAAACAAAATACTAGGTGCTACAGGGCTTTTAAAATTTAATTTTTAAATGCAATTAAAAATTTTTAACACAACAAAAGATAATGGCTGAAAGCTAGAGAGAAATGAGCAATATAAGCATATGAGGCCAGAATGTAAATGGTGTAAGTGTCTGACCTTAGTCTCATGGGGATTTTCTGGAAATCCAATGGGGGCTGTATGGGGCTTCCAGGGGCAGAGTAGGACATATGTAATTCTATCTACTGTGCAACACTAAAACTTCTCTCTTTGCCTGGGAAGGGATAGAAACAAGTCATGATGCTTCACAGATATGGAGCAGAACAAATCAGGAGGCAGAGTCTTGGGGGACAGAGGTTAATGAGAGTACAAGACCCCCCAAAATCCTCTAAACTTCTACCCCACTAGTTAATTCATAATTGACCAACATTTTTAATAGTGATAGTACTTGAACATTTGACTGATTAAACAGATTATTTGCCTTCTTGTGTTTGGAAGCCTAGACTGAATGCCTTTTTCACCAAACAAGTCACTGTGTTCAGAAGAAGATTTGAATAAAAATGTCAGACCTGTATAATTAACAGGTCAGAATAGGTGGTTTAATTTTCCAATATAACGTAAAGATCCATGTATCTCTGATTTTTTAATCTGAAGCATTTTGTCCGTTTTAGGATGAATTCAGCTATAAAAACTGTTCTGCCAATTACCAGAGAGGTGAGGAAAAAAGGAAAAAATTCCTTTACCTAGAAAGAGGTTGGCTGTTTGAATAAATAAAATCTTACTTCAAACTATTTTCCAAATCACAACTACTCCAGCTTAAAATAAGGCTATGGAAGCTTACACATTTTTATAATTTTTTTCTCTTAAAAGAACTATCCTTCCTCCAAAATTATACTATCAGGATTTGACCTTACTATTGGCCCTCCTTATTTGTGGCTGTTATTCTTTTTCTCCCACTCCATTATCAAATGGTTTATTTTAGAAAGGTGCCATGCTTTCTTTTCCATCAGGAGAATGCTTAGCACACTGTATTTAGTACCAGGAGTATTCATTAATAAATTCAGAAGTATGAACTAATTAATTAATTCATATTGGCTTTGTTTTTATTTCCATGTACCTTTTGATGCGCACAATCATGACTGAAATAGGATACATTTCTGAGTCAATAGTTCCTATGGATAGTGATGACTGATGAATAACAGTGATTGCAGATCAACCCTAATGCTTGCTAGAAAAAACAACTAATAGGTGAGAATTCCTTCCAGGCGGACAAGCATAATACATTTTTTAATTTAATAACTAAATACACATTTTGACAGTTTTGACATTAGGAAACACTGGTATTACAATGCAAATTTTATCAGAACAATCCTTAAAATATTTACATATAGTAAAAAGTGCAGGGTGATTTAAATTCTATTATTTATAGGAGAGTTAATTTTCTAATTTGTCTTTGCTGTAGCTGCTAGTCCTCTGACATTAACCATTGGTAACCCACCCAGACTCATCGTTCAAGTAGGATACATGTGATATAATTTCAAATTGCTACAATGTATTAATAGAATTATCAGGAAGAGCTAAAATCTTATCAATGTTATGAGTAATTTGCTAGTTACAAAAATGTAATTTTTAAATTAGTGACAGTGAATAAAACAAAATGAAGTTATTGTAAACAATGAAACAGAACTAAATCTTGATATGGCAAAAGTGTCAGAGGTCATAAAAAGCCCATGCCTGGTTCATTTGTCTTCATGTGAAAATTATCCAAGATTATTTAAAAATATTTGAATACACTTGATGAGTATTACATTAAGAAGTAGGTCTGGCTACATATTATTGTGGTCTCTTAAATTGTCTATACAAGTATGAAAAAGAATATTATGATGGTGCAGGTAGAATTAGGATTAAAAGTGAAATGTACCAGGTAAAAAACAAGAAAAAATTGAACTGGTGTGTTGCTCTAGTTTACCTGGTTTATTTAAATCTTCTAGTAAATTTAAAGCAGCATGTATTTGATTTCACAGTTTAAGCTGAACTGTTTAGGTTTCAATTGATTATTGCTTGTATGAGTTTAACCCTATCGATCAAGAGCCTTAATTAAAGATGTCAAGAACTAATTAGAGTTCTCAAGACTGGTGGCAACCCTTGCTGCAGTAATCCTGCCCTGGTGGAATTCACAGTCTTGAGGGATATGGGCCAGGTGAAGAGTAGAGTCAGGACTTTGAATTTTAAGAGAGCAAAATTTCAGTTGTTTAAGGAATTAGTGGATGGGACTCCCTGGGAAACTGCCCTCAGGGATAAAGGAGCTGAACAGAGTCGGCAGCTCTTCAAGGACATTATTCTTAGAGCACAAGAGCTCTCGATTCCCACATGCAAGAGATCAGGCAAGGAAGGCAGGAAACCAGAATGGCCTAGTAAGGACCTCCTGGTCAAACCTAAAGTACAAGAAGGAAATGCACAGGCTGTGGAAACAGGGACGTGGAAACAGGGACATGGAAACATGGAAAAAATATAGGGATGCTGCCCGAATGCATAGGGATGGGATCAGGAAAGCTAAGGCACAGCTGGTACTGAATTTGGCAAGGGATGAGAAGAATGAGAAGGGCTTCTACAGGTACATTGGCCAGAAAAGAAAGATTAAAGAAAATGTATTCTCTTCTCCAGCCTGATAAATAGCACAGGAGAACTGGTGACAACTGACATGGAAAAGGCTTAGGTACTCAACAATTTTTTTTGCCTCAGATTTCAATGAAAATCTCTCTTCCCACATATCTAAAGCCCCGAACCTCAAGATAGTAAATGGAGGAAAGAAGTCCCTCCTATCATAGGAGAAGATCAGTTCATGACCACCAGAGGAACTTGAGTGCACACAAGTCCATGGGACCCAACAAGATGCATGCCAGGGTCCTGAGGGAATTGGCTGATACAGTTGCCAAGTCATTCTGCGTTATATTTGTTATGGCAGTCAGGAAATTACCCAGGTGACAGGAAAAAGGGAAACATTGTACCCATTTTTAAAAAAGGTAAAAAGGGGGACCCTGGAAACAACAGACCAGTCAACCTCACCTCCAGCCTAGTAAGATCATGAAACATATTGTCCTGAAAAGTATTGAGTCCAGTATTATTTAGCTTATTCATCAATAACTTGGATGAAGGGATAGAGTGCCTTCACTGCAGGTTTGCTGACCATACAAAACTGTGAGGAGTGGCAGATACTCCAGAGTGTTATGCTGGCATTCAGAAGGATCTCAACAGACTTGATAATGGGACCCAGGAAAATGCTAAAGATAGATTCTAAAAATGTTAGGCTTTGTGTTTTCTCAGATCACTGCACCTGCATAAGCAGTATGATAAATGATATAATCGTTAGATGTGATGATTGTTTAGTAATTAAATATAATTATTATATAATCATAGGAAGAATCATGAGAAACTATGTTGGAAACTTAGGGGGGGGCTATGCTTAGCTGAAATCTATCTATACAATAGAACAATATAAGTTTAATAATTAACATGAAAGTTATATAACGATAGAATATAAAAGCATGTTAACCTCGAATGTATGTCGAAATCAGATTTGAGGTGAAAACACCCCTGATTTCCAGAGCTCTTAATAAAAGCACCAACATATGATCATTTCGTGGTTATATGTTTCCGAACGCTAACAGACTGGAGACATGGGCAGAGAAGAACTGTCTGAAATTCAACAAAGGCCAGTGCACAGTCTTGCACCTGGTGAGGAATAACCCCAGGCACCAGTACAGGCTGGGGGTGTCCTGCTGGAAAGCAGCTCTGCAGAGAAGGACCTGGGGATCCTGGTGAACAACAAGCTGCCCATGAGCCAGCAGTACCGTTGTGGCCAAGAAGGCAAATGGTATCTTGGGGTGCATTGGGAAGAGCATTGCCAGCAGATGGAGGGAGGTGATCCTGCCCCTTTACTCAGCCCTGGTTAGGCCTCACCTGGAGTGCTGTGTCCAGTTCTGGGCTCCTCAGTACAAGAGAGACATAGAGATCCTTGACCAAGTCCAGTGGAGGGATATAAAGATGATTAGAAGACTGGAGCAACTCACTTATGAGTAAATGCTCAGGAAGCTGGGCCTGTTCAGCTTGGAGAAGAGATGACTGAGGTGATCTTACCAATGTATATAAGTATCTAAAGGGAGGGTGTCAAGAGGATGGGGCCAGGCTCTTCTTGGTGGTGCTGAGCAATAAGATGAGAATCAACAGGCAGAAACTGGAACACAGGAAGTTCCAACTGAACATTAGGAAGAACTTTACTGTGCAGGTGACTGAGCATTGGAAGAGGTTGCCCAGAGAGATTGTGGAGTCTCCTTCCCTGGAGATATTCAAGAACTGTCTGGATACAATCCTAAATAATGTATTCTAGGGCCCTTGCTTGAGCAGATAGGTTGGACTAGTCAACCTCCAGTGGTCCCTTCCAACTTACCCACTCCATGATTCTGCATATGTCAAAATGTGGAAAACAAGGAGGTGATTAGCGACACAGCCAACATGACTTCAAAGGCAAATTATGTCTGACTAATCTAGTGGTCTTCTACAATAGAGTGACTGCATCAGTGGAAAAGGGAAGAGTTATGGATGTCATCTACCTGGACTTCTGTAAGGCCTTTGAAATGGTCCCCCAAAACATTCTGGCCACTAAATTGGAGAGATATGGGTTTCATCAATGGACTGTTAGATGGATAAGGAATTTGGATGGCCATGTCTCAAGAGTTACAGTCAATGGCTCCATGTCCAAATGGAGATCAGTGACTAATGGTGTCCCTCTGGGGTTCATACTGGGATCAATACTGTTTAATATCTTCATCAACGTAACACACAGTGGGACTGAGTGAACCCTCAGCAAGATTCCAGATGACACTAAACTGAGTGATTCAGTTGGTTTGCTATGTAGCATCCAGAGGGACCTTGACAGGCTTGAGGAGTGGGCCCATGCAAATCTCATGAAGTTCCCCAAGGACAAGTGCAAAGTACTGGACCTGGGTCAGAGCAATCCCCAGTATCAATATCAGTATCAATATAGACTAGGGAATGAGCAGATTGAGGGCAGCTCTGCGGAGAAGGACTTGGGGATGCACTGGTGGACGAAGAACTGGCTATGAGCTGGCAATGTGCACTTGCAGCACAGAAAGACAATCACATCCTGGGTTGAATGAAAAAAAGCATGGTCAGCAGGTCAAATGAGGTAATTCTCCTTCCCTACTTCACTCCTGTGAGACCCCACTTAGAGTACTGCATTCAACTCTGAGGTGCCCAGCACAAGAAAAACTTGTTAGAGTGGTTCCAGAGGAGGGACACAAAGATGATTAGAGGGCTGGAACACCTTTCCTATGAGGAAAGACTGGGAGAGTTGGGGATTTTCAGCCTGGAGAAGAGAAGGCTCTAGGTAGTCTTTCAATACTTAGAGGGCTTATAAAAAAGACAGGGACAAAATTTCTAGTAGGGCCTGTAGCAGTAGGACAAGGGGTGAACACTGAAAGAGGGTAGGTTTTGATTAGACATAAGAAAGTGTTTACAATGAGGGTGGTGAGACACTGAAACAGATTGCACAGAGAAGTTGTGGATGCCCCATACCTGGAAGTGTTCAAGGTCAGATTGGTCAGGTCTTTGAGCAACCTGATCTAGTGTAAGATGTCCCTGCCCATACTGTGATCAGTTTTGGGCCCCTTACTACAAGAAAGACATTGAGGTACAAAGAAGGACGAGGAAGCTGGTGAAGGGTCTGGAGAGTAAGTCATATGAGAAGCGGGGCTGAGGAAGCTGGGATTGTTTAGCCTGGAGAAGAGACAGCTCAGGGAAGACCTTATCACTCTCTACAACTACCTGAAAGGAGGTTGTAGCAAGATTTTCAGTCTTATCCACATTCTTATGCATGCAAGCATCCCCAGTGAACTGCACTGGTTTTGGCTGGGATAGTTAATTTTCTTCACAGTAGCTGGAATGGGGCTGTGTTTTGGATTTGTGCTGAAAACAGTGTTGATAACACAGGGATGTTTTAGTTATTTCTGAGCAGGGCTTACACAGAGTCAAGGCCTTTTCTGCTTCTCACACTGCCCCACCAGTGAGTAGGCTGGGGGTAGACAAGAAGTTGGGAGGGAACACAGCTGGGACAGCTAAACCTAACTGACCAAAGGGATATTCCATACCATATGATGTCACAGTCAGCAATAAAACTAGGGGAGACATTGGCAGGGGGGCCACTGCTTGGAGCCTGACTGGGCAGCTGGACTGGCTCCATTGGTTGGTGAGCAATTGCTTTCATTTGCATCACTTGTCTTTCTTGGATTTTATTTGCATTCTCTGATATTTCTTTCTTTTCCTTATAATTTTTTTATTCCTATCAGTATTATCACTATTGTTTCCATTTTAAAATTAACAAACTGTTTTTATGTCAACCCATGAGTTTTCTCCTTTTTATTCTTCTGATTCTCTTCCCCATCCCACTGGGTGAGAGTGAGTGTCTGTATGGTGCTTAGTTGCCAGCTAGGATTAAACCATGACAGCACTATACTATTTACATGTACAGAGTTAAACTAAATGTAAATATTTGCAAGACAAAGTCATGTATTACTGATTCTGCCAACATAATATGCTTTTTGCTACAGAAACATGTCAGCATGCCAGAACATCATAGTGATTAAGAAATATCCCCAAAGATTTAACATAGTTCTGAAGTACTTACTGTAGCTGGGGAGGCCCGTGTTGTATGAGTCACTGAATGACCAGAATTTTCCATTGAATTGCCAATCAGATAGGTCCCTCCTGAGTTGCTAATGAGCTGTCCTCCTGCAACACCCATCTGAATCCCTCCGGTGCCCACCATACTATGAGAGGAGACCACTGTAGTTGCCTGTGCAGAACTTCCTTCGAAGTAATTTCCCCCAGTGTTTTGGCTATACATCTGGGTTTCCGTGTAAGGATAAGTTGTTCGACTTCAGGAAAAGAAAATAAAAGAAGTAATAGTTATTTATTTGAATTAAGTGAGGGAAACATCATTGTAGAAAAGAGTGTACAGTTGCTACAACCAAACTTAACAAGATTGGCAAAAAACCCCCACATCTACACAAAATAACATTTCATATGTCAAAGTACCGAGTAATTAACTTGGACTCACTGTTAAAATAAGTATTCATTAAACTTAAGAGAAAATGATTTTAGCCCCATCTGAAGATGGGTGGAGAAAAGTATGACAAAAATTGAAGATATGAGAGGAAGATCTCATTCAAGTATTAATATATTATACAGTAATTAAAAACTGTTTTAACTTTTAAAATCCTCCAGTCAAAGCTGGATTTTTATTTATATGACATTTATTTTGTATACTGTTTTCAGCTGGAATAGAAGTAATTTTCTTCGTAGAAGTTGATACAGTGCTGTGTTTTGGATTTAGGATGAGAATAATGTTGATAACATACTGATGTTTTAGTTGTTGCTATGTGATGCTTATACTAAGTCAAGGACTTTTCAGCTTCTCATGTCCAGCCAGCAAGAAGGCTGGGGGTGCACAAGAAGCTAGGCGGGGGCACAGCCAGGACATCTGACCCAAACTGACAAAAAGGATATTCCATGTGTGAGCTCACAGCCCAGGAAGCCAATCACATCCTGGACTGCATCAAAAGGAGAATTGGCAGCAGGTTGAAGGAGGTGATTCTCTCCCTCTACTCATCTCTTTTGAGACCTCATCTGGAGTATTGAGTACAGTTCTGGTGCCCCCAACGTAAGAAGGACATGGAACTGTTGGAGCAAATCCAGAGGAAGGTCATGAAGTTGATAGGAGGACTGGAGCACCTCCCCTACAAATACAGGCTGAGAAAGTTGGGGCTATTCAGCCTGGAGAAGAAAAGGTTCTGTGAAGACCTCATAGTAACCTTCCAGTACCTGAAGGGACCTACAGGGAAGCTGGAGAGGGACTCTTCATCAGGAACTGTAGTGATAGGACAAGGAGTAATGGGTACAAACTGAAAGAGAAATTTAGGTTAGACATAAGAAAGAAATTCTTTACTGTAAGGGTAGTGAGACACTGGAACAGGTTGCCCAGGGAGGTTGTAGATGCCCCAAACCTGGCAGTATTCAAGGCCAGGTTGGATGAGGCCCTGAGCAACCTGATCTAGTGGGTGGTGTCCCTGCCCATGGCAGGATACTTGGGACTAGATGATGTTTAAGGCCCCTCCTCCCAGCCCTTAACATTCTATGATGTCATGCTCAGCATATAAACTGGGAGAAGTTTGCCAGGGGGCTGGAATCACAGCTCAGGGATGGGCTGGGCATCAGACAGCAAGTGGTGAGCCATTGAATTTTGCATAATTTGTTTTGTATATTCTATTTTTTTCTCTTCCTTTTTTATCTTAGTAAACTTTCTTTATCTCAACCCATAAGGTTTGCTATTCATAAAATCACTGAATCATAGAATCATCAAGGTTGAAAAAGACCTTTAAGATCATCAAATCCAGCTGTCAACCTCAACAACTGTCAAGTCCAACCATTAAACCATTTTTCCCAGTTCTCTTCCCAATCCCACTGTAGGGAGGGAGGAGTGAATGAACAGCTGTGTGGTGCTTAGTTGCTGGCAGGGGTTAAACCACAACAACTGTGTACATTACAAAACTGTGAGAAACAACTGCTCACTCTAAAAATTTTAAAAGGTTTATTAAACCTTAACAAAAATACAACAAAAGGACTAAATAAGGAAAACCAGGTCTGGGAGCCTCCCTCATGGCTGCCTTCTTCTTTGCCATTTATTGGTGGAGACTGCTTTCTTGTAACTTGATTGGAGGTCCGGTGTTGCCATGCCGCACCCCCTAAGCAACAAGCTTTTCCATTCTCAACTGCCCCATGCAAGGGGCACATGCACACGCCTTTTTTCTACCTGTCCTAGATAACCCAGGCTGTCTGATGACAACAATACAAAGGGGGGAAAAGGGGACTATGGGGAGAACAGAGGACATCTAAACAACAAACTACAATAACATAACTATACATCAATAAAGCTTCTCTTAATATTCACACAATATTCATCCCTTAATTGCAAGTGCAAATAATCTCATTATCCATCTATAACAAAACTGTAAACATGACAAAAAATGTCAGCCAAGAGGGTCCTATATACAGGAACCCTATAAATGCTTTGCTTTGATTTCAAATTCACTGAAATTCTCTGTCTGAAGCTTGAAATTCTGAGCTCATTTGTATTTTAAGACAGTTAGTTCAGTAGACTGAAATTTTAAATTGGACAGCAATATGTACAGTGTTATTATGAAAAAGAAGGAAAAACTAAAATAGAACTACAATTTGTGAAAGGATTTGTGAAGGGAGTAGAAAAGTCAAAGGAACAGCAGCAATTTTACACAATTCTTTCCAACTATTAAACATTTGGGCCTCATTAACCAGGTAATCTTTGTGGGAGGTTAGAATGTTGGTTTTTTTTCTTTTTCTCTCAGGAAATTTTCTCCCATTTGTTGCTATGAGATATTAATGACTGGTACTTAAGAGACACAAAAGAAGTGTCCAAGGTGGGGGGAAGGGGTGCAGCTGGCTGCAGCCCCTTAGCCAGGGGCTTTTCTCTTGGGAAGGGCAGAGATACTGTGAGATTTTGGCTGGGGGTAAGGGGCTGGGCTCAGCTCCAAGCTCTCTCTCGCTCTCGGGACCAGAGGGGAGATAGGCTGCAGTCGCTGTGGGAAGAATTCACCACCACTGCAAAGTTCCATCTCCTACTATTTTTTCCTACCGTGAGTTTTGGGTTACTCTCCTGGCAGCTGAGTGAAAGGACTCTGTGTACACTATTGTCAATTCGGTAGTAAATTACATTGATTCCTAATCTATACTATTTCTTTGCTAGCTATAATATAGGTACCTTTATGTCGTGCACTGTTTTATGTAATCTACTAGTAGTTCTTTTAGTTTATACTGTGAAGTAACTCTGTTTAAGGCCTTTTGTCTGTTACCTCATATCTATTCAATAAATAACTCATTTTACAATAGACCTAATTGACCATTCTTAAGAACTTGGGAGCTAGTGATTTAGGTGAGGGTCACTTAAGTAGAGCTGCTGCCAAAAATCTGAGCCTAAGGCAGGGCTTAACTAAAGCTCTCACTCCATCCAAAACAGTCTCACCAGAGTGGAGTAAAGGGGTAGAATCACCTCCCTCAACTTTTGATGCAGCCCAAGGACACAGTTGGCTTTCTGGGCTGCAAGCACACATTGCCAGCTCATGTTCAGTCTCTCATCCACCAGCACCCTCAAGTCCTTCTCAGCAGGGCTGCTCTCAATCAGTTCATCCCCCAGTCTATATTAACACCAGGGTTCACCAGGACCCAGGTGCAGCACCAGCACTTGTTAAATCTTATGAGGTTCTCATGGGCCTGGTTCTCAAGCTTGTCCAGGTTCCTCTGGATGGCATCCCATTCTTCAGGTGTGTCAACTGCACCACTCATCTTGGTGTCATCTGCAATTCTGCTGAGGGTGTACTCGATCCCTTTGTCTGTCATTGATGAAGATACTAAATAACACTGGTCCCAATATAGATCCCTGAAGGATACCACTTGTCACTGATGTCCATCAGGACTCTGAACCATTGACCACGACCCTTTGGATGCAACTGTCCAACCAATTCCTTATCCACCTAACAGTGCACCCACTGAATCCATCTATCCAATTTAGAGAGAAAGATATGGAAGACCATGTCAAAGGCTTTACTGATGCCAAACTGATTCTTTGCTCTTTTTTTAAAAAATATATTATCTGTATTTTTTAAATATATTCTCTGTATTTTTTACACATATATTTGTAGCTCTGTAGTCTATTATTGTATTTGTAGTTAGCTCCAGTATTTTTTCCCTAGACTGATAGGCAGAAATACAAAACACATTCCAGAGACTCCAAGCTGGGGGTCCAAGGCTCCTTTCCTATCTTGGTTCTTCCTGGGAACCAAGGTTGAAACCAGCTCTTCGAGACACATTTTCATAAATAGAGTTTAGTCCCTATCTAGAGGAGGGGGAATTCGAAAAAGGGTTGAACTGGGGGGGGGGAATTACCTCACCAGTTATGCTTCTAATTGGGGATTCTTGTCAGATATGCTAATTTTCAAAACCTATAAAAATTGTATATGCATTATGCTGTGTGTGCATCTTCGGTGTTTCCCACCTACCCAATTGTGCACCAAAGGATCTTTATAAAGGTAACCCCTTTTTATCACCCTGTGTCTGGCTCATGATTTTAGGGCCAGCGAAAAGGCATCATTACAGAAGTCCAAATAAATGTCATCTGTAGCCCTTCCCTTGTTCACTGATGGAGTCACTCCATCATAGAAGGCCACTAGGTTGGTCAGGCAGTACTTGCTCTCAGGGAAGCCATGCTGACTGTCCCAAATGACCTCCCTGTCCTCCATGTGCTTTAGCATTGCTTCTAAGAAATAATATTTTTTTTACTCTAAGGGTGGTCAAATGTGTATTTGGTCTGGCTGAACTGGAATTCATTTTCCCATAGCAGCCCTCCCAGTGCTGTGCTTTGCATTGGGAGCTGAAAAGGTGTTGATAACACACCAGTGTTTTGGCTGCTGCTGAGCAGTGCTGGCACAGCATCAGTGCTGTCTCTCCAACATCCTCTCCCCAACATCAAGGGGCTGGGAGTGGGCAAGATCCTGGGAGGGGACACAACCAGGGGCTGACCCAAATTAACCAAAGGGATATTTCATACCATATAATGTCAGCTTAAATATAAAAGCTAAAGGAGGGAGGAAGAATGGTGGGCATTTGTTATTTATGTTTGCCTTCCAGATCAACCACTTCATGTGCCGAAGCCCTGCTTCCTGGGAAGTGTCTAAACATCACTCATTATAGAGAATAAACTTTTTTTTTTCTCTGCTCATGTTCCTGCAAACTTTTGCTTTTACTTCAGTAAGCTGCCTTATCTCAAACTTATCTCACCTCATCTCAACTTGTTTTCCATCTTATTTTCTCTCCCCTGTCTCACTGGGAAGGAGAGTTATAAGGTGGCTTGGTGGGCACCTGGCATTTAACCAAAGTCAACCCACTACAACATGTTCATCCTGTTCGTTTCTCATACTGAGTGCATTGGTGTACAAGCATTTCAGCTATGCTCCTGATCCCTAAATCTAAATGTAAACATTGCCTCTTTCAGTTTAAAACTATTGCCCCTTGTCCTGTCAGTACAAGCTCTGGCAAAAAGTGCCTCTCTGTCCCCTTTATATATAGAAAGGCTGCAATAAGATCTCCCCAAAGCCTTCTCTTCTCTAGGCTGAACTACATCAACTCTCATAATCTTTCCTCTTACGAGAGGTGTTCCAGCCCTCTAATCATCTTTGTGGCTCTCCTCTGGACTTTCTGTAACAGAACTGGATGTTGCACTCCAGGTGGGGGTATCATGAGAGTGAAGTAGAGGGGGAGAATTCACCTTCCTCAAACTGCTGGCCACACTGCCTTTTATGCAGCCCAGGATGTGATTGGTTTTCTGGGCTGCAAGCGCACATTGCCAGCCCATGGCAAATTTTTCATTTGCTAGTATATCCCCAAGTCCTTCCCTTCAGGGCTGCTCTCAATCTATTCATCCCTAGTCTGTACTGATACTGGGGATTGCCCTGATCCAGGTGCAGGACCTTGCACTTGGCCTTGGTGAACTTCATGAGGTTTGCATGGGCCCACTCCTCTCTAGCCTGTCAAGATCCCTCTTGATGGCATCCCATTCCTTCCCTTTTCCTGTCTGTTACCCATGTTGCATGCATTGCTACAGAGGCACTTTAGTGGGCCTATTGACCTTGTCAGCTTTTTAGAGGAACACAATCTAATTTCTTTGTTGCATTTCACAGTTGTCTCTCTGTTGGTTTCTAACACATGAGCAGCCTCTGGTTCTTTTGTCTGGATGGCAAATGGATCCTTCAGTGCCTTTCAGTAAGGAATCTTTAAGATTCACAGAGCATCCACTATTGCCCAAAAAAGTATAAAACTAGTGCAGATATTCTTCTACCCCCTTTGAACTGGGCAGGGAGAGTGGGGGGGATGTGCACTAGACAATCTTCAGAGCTTTCTTGATATATGTGCAGGCAATATCTTTGTCCCAAGAAGTCTGTCCCTGATTCCACCTTCTGTGTACTTTCTTTTTGTGTTTGATTTCAGTTTGGAGCTCCATTTACTTGGGTGGTGGTGGCTGTTCCCCAGCCAGTTCGAACCATGGGAAGCCAATGCCAGCAGCAGCAATGGCGGTAGTGGCAGAAGTACTATTTGCTGTGTGCTGAGAAGAGTGTGATACTTATGAAGTCCTGGAGGGTGTTTGAGGAGCTTTCTGGGCCCCCAATACCCTTGGGCTCTGTGTGTGTAGGGACTGGCTAGCAGTCAACAGGTCTCATAAGAGGGGCATGAGAGAGTTGGGTGGTCTCTGCCGTTGGTGCAGCCAGTTCAAACCACAGGAATCCACATGTAACTGGCCCCTAGGAAGTGCAAGTGACCAGGGTGTGGTGCTGTAGGGAACAGTGCCTGAGAGGAATGGTGCAAGAGATTGTGCAGCAGTTCAAGCAGAAGGGTGCATAAGGAAGGCAGCACATCCTACTAGTTGTTGGACTGCTGCTTGCTCTTCTAACACAGTCTTATGCTGCAGCCCCAATGGTCACCCCAAATAGCTGTTAGCTGTGCAAGCCTATCCAGCAACTTGATGTCTCCAGAAAATTATAGGTCCTTATTAGGCAGTGTTTTGAAGTTGTTGAAAGCATGGTGGTAGAGACCAGATGAGGGCTGAACTCTGCAGCAGGCAGGAATTGGCTGTCTAGCCAGGCTAGCCTGGAATGAGTGGAGGTAGCCACCCAGACAGAGCTTCCTATCAGGGAAGCTGCCATCCAGGTGGAGGGCTATAAAGACTGCACCTCATGCTCCTGAGTAGAGGAGATGCAGGAGAAGTCACTAGGTTATGCTGTATTAGGGAGGGGTGTGAAGACCCACTCTTAAGGGGAAGGGAGCACCTAAGATTCATAAATGCTCGTGTTCGAAAGGAATGACCAAAGTCAGAGGCTCTGCAAACAATGAGAAAATTTTATTAGTAAATTACACACTTGGCACGGAAATCAGTATGTTAGTCCCTGGCCTACTATATAAGCACAAAGCAGTGGGTTTTGGATAAAGGGGTGGGGTGAAAGGAAAGACAGAAAGGAAAAGATTAAAGAGGGGGAGAGAAAATGAAAGAGAAAAAAATAGATCACCAGTCCTGGTTTCAGCATCAATCCAGCAGTGTTGCTCCGGCTGATGAGATGTCCA
Organism: Geospiza fortis; assembly: GCF_000277835.1. NCBI lineage: Eukaryota > Metazoa > Chordata > Aves > Passeriformes > Thraupidae > Geospiza > Geospiza fortis. The sequence goes on along the minus strand of NW_005054727.1, from coordinate 29,346 downwards.
GTATCCTGGGGGCTCTGCCTGGGCTTGGGGGGTGGGTACATTTTTATGGATAGGTTTCTCTGCCCTGAAGACAGGTTTCTCGGTTTCTATGCAAATTAATTCTCATGCACAGTCCATTCTTTCAGACCTTTCTGGAAATGGGCCAGAGGGCTTCGGGGGGGTCTTTGGTGGTCTTAATCTCCCCCGATAATCCATGCCCACTTCTTGGCCTCATTCCTGTGGTTGCACTGTACTGTGTTGTGCTTATCTTCAGGAACTACAACAAGGATGTTTATCCCAGAAAAGTGCTGTCCTACCTCTGCATGGCCCCCCTTCTCAAGCCAAACCTTGTTTTTTCTCACGGCAGCCAGTCCTTGGTTGGCTCCACAGCCATCTGGTTATCAGTGTTTGAGACATACACATTATCCCCTTATCTTCTGGGAATCAAGAGCTCAAAGGGTCTCACGTCGGACTGCTGTTCATAATGTTGTTGGAGAATGAGCTTTAGTCATAATAAATTTCCATCCTGAATGCAATCTGAGTCAGTAACTTTCTTTGAAGGTCCAATAACAAAAATATTATTCCACTTGGGTTGTTATTCAGGCAAGAACAATAAGTTTCCAAGGCTGTTTGTTAAAAAACAGAAATCACAGAATAAGCTGAGTTGTTAGTTCCTGGGAACAGACAGTGTTTTTCATAAGCTCAAGAGGGGCTTAGTCCAAGAGCAGTTAGTCAAGACCAAGGCCTAATGAGCATTTTTCAGATCATACCGTAGCCTGAGCAGGGGGGCAGTAGGATGCATCCCATGACTAAAGTCACCTTCTCTGAGCCTTTACAAGGGGGAACAAGAAACAGAGTACTATTTGAGATGTTGCAAGAATAAATACTAGGACCCCATGGCACTGACCTCCAAGGACTACCAGAGAAAGAGCTGCAGTGCAAAACAGACAGCACCTTGGAGGAGGCACCATGGTCTTTGGTGAACCATGGAAACAGGATATTGCTTCACTACCCTTCCTTGTATGTACCAACCAGCAAAAGATATGAAGCCTTGGTAGTGGGCAAAACCAATGGGCAAGATTCACAGGGAGAAACTGCAACAGCAGGGCATACTAAAAGCTGCAAAAGAAAGCAGCAAGTGCTAAGAGTGGGTGAGAAGCATAGAGGCACCCATCTGCCAGCCTGATATACAGTCAAGGGAAGTTTTCTGCTTGCCAGGAGCCAAGATCCAGGATGTCACAGAGAAACTGCCACAACTGGCTAAAAGTGCAGATTACTATCCACCACTTCTTTTCCACATGGGCACCAATGACATGGTAAGGCATTGTCTGGACAAGATCAAGCAGGATTTGAAAGCACTGGGGCTTCAAGTGAAAGGGACAGGTGTCCAAGTGATCTTCTCCTTTGTCTTGCCAGTCAGGGATAGGGGTGCAGGCAGAAGTCAATGCATCATGCAGATCAATATCTGGTTTTGTGGATGGTGTTGCCGCCTGGGCTTTGGTTTCTGTGGTCACAGGATTTTCTTCAATGAATACAGCCTATTGGGAAGAGTTGGAATCTACTGATCTAGAAGAGGTGGGACAATCTTCGCCAACATATTGACTGACTTAGTAAATTGTGCTTTAAACTAATAAACTTGAGAGGACAAGAAAGGATTCTTCAGGTATGTCAGACAGAAAGGAAGGTAAAAGATTATGTACCCTCCCTCCCCCTCCCAGTAAGCAAGGCTGGCAGATGGGTAAGAACAGACAAGAAGGCTGAGGTACTCAACAAAATTTTTACCACAGTCTTTGATGGCAACCTCTCCCACACATCTTGAGTAGATGGACTGCAAGATAGGAGACTAGGGGAGCAAAGTCCATCCCACTGATCATGTTTGTGACCACTTGAAGAAACTGAACAGATTTGAGTCTATGGGACTTTATGAGATGAATCACAGTCCTGAGGGAATTGGCTGATGTATTTGCAAAGCCATTCCCCATGATATTTGAAAAGATGTGGAGGTCAAGTGAAGTCCTAGGTGACTGGAAACAGTGAAATATTGCACCCATTTAAAAAAGGGTAGAAAGGAAGACCCTGGGAACTACTAGCCTATCAGCCTCATCTCTGTGCCGGGGAATATTATGGAACAGATCCTCCTAGAAGCTGTGCTAAGGCACATGGAGGACAGGGAGGTGATTAGGGACAGCCAGTATGGCTTCACCAAGGGCAAGTACTGCCTGACCAACCTAGTGGCCTTCTATGATGGAGTGACACCCTCAGTGGACAAGGGAAGGACTACAGATGTAATTTATCTGGAATTCTGTAAAGCCTTTGACATGATCCCCTACAACATCCTTCTCTCTAAATTGAAGAGAGATGGATTCAATGGGTGGACTGTTAGGTGGATGAGGAATTGGTTGGATGGTCTCATCCAGAGGGTAGTAGTTAATAGCTCAATATTCACATGAAGATCAATAATGAGTGGTGTCTCTCAGAGGTGTCATTTGGGACCAGTGTTATTTAATATCTTCATCAACGACATAGACAATGGGACTGAGCACAGCCTCAGCAAGTTTGCAGATAACACCAAGGTGAGCGGTGCAGTTGACAAGCTGGAGGGAAGGGATGCCATCAAAGGCAAACTTGACAGGCTAGAGAGGTGGGCCTGTGCAAACCTCAAGAATTTCTATGAGGCCACATGCAAGGTCCTGCACCTGTGTGACGGAATACCATGCAAATATACAGGGCGGGTGGAGAATGGATCGAGAGCAGCCATGATGATAAGGACTTGGGGATGTTGGCTGATAAGAAGATGAACATGACCTGGTAGTCATAGAATCACAGAATCATTAAAGTTGAAAAAGACCTCCAAGATCATCAAGTCCAACCTTTGACTTAATACCACCATGTCAACTAAGCCATATTGTAAAGTGCATGTCTACTCATTTTTTTAACACTTCCAGGGATGGTGAATCCACCATTTCCCTGGGGAGCCTTTTCCAATGTTTAACCACTCTTTCAGTGAATAAATTTTTCCTAATATCCAACCTGAACCTCCCCTGGTGCAACCTGAGGCCATTTCCCCTTGTACTGTCACTGATTGACTGAGTGAAGAGGCCAACTTCCACCTCACTACAACTTCCTTTCAGGTGGAGATTGATAAGGTGTCCCCTGAGCCTCCTTTCTCCTGACTAAACAACCCCAGTTCCCTCAGCTGGTCCTCATAAAACTCATGCCTTAGACTCCTCACCAGCTTTGTTGGCCTCCTTTGGACATGTTCCAACATCTCAATGTCCTTCCATGTCCTTCCTGTAGTGAGGGGCCCAAAACTGGACACAGTATTTGAGGTGTGGCCTTGCCAGTGCCAAGTACAAAGGGACAATCACTTCCCTGATCCTGTTGGCCACACTATTTCTGATACAGGCCAGGATGCCATTGACCTTCTTGGCATTCTGGGCACACTGATGGCTCATGTTCAGCTGGCAGTTGACCAACACCTCCAGGTCCTTTTCTGCCAGGCAGCTTTCCAGTCACTTTTCCTCAAGCATGTAGTGTTGCATGGGGTTGTTGTGAACCAGGTGCAAGACCTTGTGGAGTGCTCCTATTCCAAAGAGGCGGGAATTTAGTTTTGTCTTCCTTGTGTTGCTAAGAACTCCTCCCTTGACCCAAATCCTAAACTCTACCCCTGCGATGCCCTATAAAAACCCCACGACCCTGCCTTTGCTCAGTCTTTTAGTCTTTGTCTCCCCCCTCATCTCCGGGGGTAATAAATGGATTCTCGAGCTTTATGAAATGAAGACCTGTCTCTTTTTTGTTCCCATGCTTGGCACCAGCAGCTGCACTCTCCCTGGACACAATGAACTCTGTTGCAACGCGACTCAACAAATGGTGGAGAATGTGGGCAACCAGTGAGGACAGCATGACCAGCACCCTGTAAGTCACCTGCTGAAGGCTACACCTCGCAGGATTCCCACCTTAAAAAGGAAGACTCAAGAGTACCATGGCAAGAGGCCAGGTTGAAAGTGACCTTAAAAACATGGGGGTAAAAGGCTTCTGGGGAAGGGAATTCCCAGTAAGGGGACCAGCTTACTGGGACCGGGTGATGGGACTGACATCTACCATCACTCAGCGAGATGTTTATGAATGGTTTAAATTTTTTCATTTTTCATGGAAGGGGGTTTTTAAGAGCTACAAGCAGCTAGTCTGCCTGCAAAAAGGACCATTCTACTGACTCTTGTCAACTTTCCCAACACGTCTGCTGCAGCTTATGGATGGTAAAGCTCTGGGGGCTACTTATAAATGGCTATGGAAGATTACATGCAGTGCATCGATGCCCTAGATGAGTGGTTCCCCCTCCTGTGAACCCCCACGATTTTCAGTTTCTGTGAAGCTGCCCATATCTTTCCTTACCCTTTTGTTCCTAGAAGTGCAGCAAGGAGTGAAAACTGCCAGGATGGCATGGAGTTGCTACCGCCTCTCTGTCACCCCCTGTCCCTCTC
>NW_005054727.1:13711-24844 GCF_000277835.1 Geospiza fortis | reverse complement strand
GGGAGTCTGCCCAAAGAAGGGACGCGGGAGCGCCCCCATCGTCTCGCCATCCTATGTCCTCCTTCGCCCCCTGTCTTTCCATATCCCCCATTCCCTACCCGGGAAGGTGATGGCTGCGCTGTCCCGGGCCCTCCTTCTAAAGATGGCGCTTACCACGCTGTTTAAGGTTCCCCTTTTTCCCACCTAAGTCCTTCTTGTCCTGTCCCGAACCTTCCCTTTCCTTCCCCCCTACCTACCTTCCCCACTTCTTGCCATGCTGCTGCAGCTGACCCCGCCCCGGGCCCGCGTGGTGGGGCTGCTCAGTCCCGCAAAGAAACCAGCCCCTGCTGTAGTGCTGGCCCCGCTCCAAGCCCTACGCCCAGCCGTCACCTCCCTGGGCAGTCCATTCCAATGTTTACCAACCCTTTCTGTGAAGAAATTCCTCCTGATGTCCAGCCTAAACCTCCCCTGGTGCAGCTTGAGGCTATGTCCTCTCATCCTGTCGCTAGTTGACTGGGAGAAGAGGCCAAGCTCCACCTCACCACAGCTTCCTTTCAGGTAGTTGTAGAGAGTGATAGGATCACCCCTGAGCCTCATTTTCTCCAGGCTAAACAACCCCAGCTCCCTCAGCCACACCTCATATGACTTACTCTCTAGATCCTTCACCTGCTTCCTTGTCCTTCTATGGACTTGCTCCAGAACCTCAATGTCCTTCCTGTAGGGAGGGGTCCAGAACTGGACATGGTACTTGAGGTGTGGCCTCACCAGTGCCCAGTAGAGAGGGACAATTACTTCCCTGGTCCTGCTGGCCGCACTATTTCTGATACATGGCCTTCTTGGCCATCTGGGCACACTGATGGCTCATGTTCAGCTGGCTATTGGCCAACACCTCCAGGTAATTTTCCACTGGGCAGCTTTCCACCTGCTTTCCCCAAGCCTGTAGTGCTGAATGGGGTTGTTGTGACCCAGGTGCAGGACCTGGCACTTGGCCTTGCTGAACCTCATACAATTCACCTCAGTCCATCAATTTAGCCTGTCCTGACCCCTCTTTGTAGGGGTGATCTGCTCCAAAACATTCCACCTTGGGTGGATCCCATCAAGTCCCATAGACTTGTGTATGTCTAACTGATATAGCAGGTAGTGCTATATTTGCTAGGTGGAATGAGTCCCACAACTGGAATGCTAGGATGAAGGGCTACAGGCTGTTTAGGAGGGATAGGCAGGGCAGGTGAGATGGACATGTGGCACTATATATGTAAGGAAGAGGTTTGATTGTACAGCCCTTACAGTTGGCAGTGATGTGGTGGAGAGCCTCTGAGTGAGGCTTAAGGGGATGGAAAACAAAGGAGATATTATAGTGAGTGTTTATTATTGATGTCCCAGCCAGGATGTAAGCAGTGATGAGTTCTTCTGTAAGCAATTAGGAGAAATATCTGGATCAGTAGCCCACATCCTTATGAGAGAGTCCAACTTCCCGGACATCAACTGGCAATATCATTCTGCTGTGACGAGCAGGCTTTGGGAAGTCTTGAAGTTTGTGGGAGGTAACTTCTTGTCACAAGTACTCTGTGAGCCAACTAGGAAAGATGCCCTCCTAGACTTGTTTGTGACTAGAGAAGGACTCTTGGGAGATGTGATGGTTGGTGGCTGTCTTGCCCACAGTGACCATGAAATGGTTGAGTTTAAAATTTTCAGTGTAATGAGAAAAAAGGTCAGCAGAGTTGCTGCCCTGGATTTCAAGAGAGACATCTTTAAGCTATTCATGGAGCTAATTAGAAGATTACCCAGGGAATGCCCTTTTGTGGACTTAAGGACCCATGAGTACTGGTCAGTCTTTAAGAACCACCTTTCCAAAGCACAGGACCAGGCAATTCCACTGTGTCAAAAGTCAAGCAAGTGGGGCAGAAAACCAAATCAGGTGAACAGGGAACTCCTCGTGGAGCTCAAGAGGAAAAAGAAATTGTAGAATCTCTGGAAGCAAGGTTAGGCTTTGCAGGAAGATTACAGAGCTGTGGCTCATATTTGCAGGGAGAAGACACAAAAAGCGAAGTTCAGCTAGAGTTGAAACTGACCAGGGTTGTGTCAGATAACAAGAAAGACTTTTTAAAATACATAATTAGCAAGAGCATGCCTAAAGAAAACATTGGACTGATACTTGTTGAAGATGGTCGCCTGACTAATAGGGATGAAGAAAAAGCAGAGGCATTGCATTCTTTTTTTGCCTCAGTCTTTAATGATACTGATAGACTTTGGGCTGCCCAGTCCTCTCAGTTGGAGGACCATGACTGAGGGAACAGTGTTTTCCCTTTTGTGGACACTGAAATTGTAAAGGACCAGTTGTATCAGCTGAATGTTCACAAGTTGATGGGGCCTGATGGGATTCATCCCAGAGTTCCGAAGGAGCTAGAAGATGTTATGGCAAGACCCATCTCGATTATCTGCCAAATGCTTTGGGAGTCTGAGGAAGTCCCTGCTAACTGGAAGATGGCCAATGCTATTCCTAGTTACAAGAAGGGTGTGAGGGAAAACCCAGGGAAATACAGACCTGTTAGTCTAACCTCAATACCTGGAAAAATTATTGAGAAGATAATACTGGGTGCTACTGAAAGATGTTTAAAGAACAATGCAATCGTCAGGCACAATCAACGGGTTCGCAAAGGGAAAGTCCTGTTTAATTTGGTATTCTATAATAAACTGGATGTAGTTTTCTGGATTTTAGTAAGGCCTTTGATACTGTCCCTCACAGTATCCTTCTGGACTGGTTGTCCACCTGTGAAATGAGCAGGTTCATGGTGTGCTGGGTGAAGAAATGCCTGGATAGCAGAGCTCAAAGGGTTGTAGTGAATGGGGCTAGATCTGGCTGGCAACTGGTCACCAGCAGTATTCCTCAAGGTTTAATTTAAGGGCCAGTTCTGTTCAATATCTTTATCAATGATCAGGATGCAGGAGTTGAATGCATCATTAGCAAGTTTGCTGATGATACCAAACTGAGGGGAGCTGCTGAATGTCTTGAGGGACAAGAGGCCATGCAGAGGGATCTGGATAGACTGGAGCAATCACCAATGGCATGAAAATTAAAAAGCCTAAAAGCCAGATTCTGCACCTGTGACAGAGCGATGCCAGGAACAATTATAGATTGGGAGAGTAGTGGCTGGAGAGCAGCCTTGCAGAAAGGGATCTGGGGGTGCTGGTTGACAGGAAGCTCAATATGAGTCAGCAGTGAGCCCTGGCAACCAAGAAGACAAACCTCATCTTGGGGGGCATTGGGAACAACCTGACCATAAAGGGATTCCCTGCTCATGACAGCGAGGTTGGACCTTTAAAGGTCCCTTCCAACCCAAACCATATGATGATGATTCAGAGAGCTATAGCCTGTCCAACTACTGATGGTAGAACCCTCACTCACTCCTGTAGCTGACACCACAGGCCCCAGGGTGCCTACACCCCCCAGTCTGACTCCAGTAGCTGGGCACCAAATTTCACTCACACAAACACAGGTCTCACCAGCTGCTGGCACCTGTTCCTTACAGCACGCATACTGTCCTAGTTTCAGCTGGGATAGAATTCATTTTCTTCTTAGTAGCTGGTACAGCGCTGTCTTCTGGATTCAATATGAGAATGATGCTGATAACACAGATGTTTTGGTTGTTGCTGAGCAGTGCTTACCCTGAGTCAAGGGCTTTTCAGTGTCTCATGCTCTGCCAGGGAAGAGATGCACAAGAAGCTGGGAGAAGCATACTCCAGGCAGCTGACCTGAACCACCCAAAGGGATAGTCTGTATGACAGAACATCATGATCAGTGAATAAACTGGGGGGAGTTAGCCAGAAGGGGCCAATTGCTGCTCGGTCAGTGGGTGGTGAGCATTTGTATTGTGCATCATTTCTTTTTATTGGGTTTTACCTTCCTCTCTCCCTCTCATTTTTATTAAAACTATTAGCATTAGCATTAGTATTACCATCATTATCATTATTATCTTTTACTTTGTTTCAATTATTATACTGTTCTTATCTCAGTCCATGAGTTTAATTTTCTTTCCTGATTCTCCTTCCCATCACAGTGGGAATGGGGGCAAAGGGAAGTGAGCGAGCAGCTGTGTGTGGTATTTAGTTGCCAGTTGGGCAACACATACACAGAGGACAGAGAGTGAGATTAAGCAGGGCGATAGTTAAGAAAACATTTTAAAAGAAAATATAAGAAAATAGGACATTCTGCAGTGATCAGGCACAGGGCTCAGCCAAACAAGCATACTGACCAGCTCCCTTTTACCTGTGACTGGAAACTTTTATCCCCCTTTCTTTCTATCCCCCCTCTTTGTCTCTCCCTGCTTCCTCTTTTCCCTGTAATTCCCTTAATCAGTTTGTATAGTTCTATCAATTCCTGCCTCCATTCCAGTTTGATGTCTGGGATCCCCCCTGGTTTAACATCTTATCAGTTGCAAAGTCCATGTTGATCTTCCTGAAAGTGGTGCCTGTAGTTTAGATTCCTTCCTAAATAATTTATTGTATGTTTTGTTTGTTTACTGTTTACAGTCCAATGTAATTCTTGTAAATACCAAGTTTTATATTCCTTTCTGTGGAACAAAGAATATCTTTATGAAGTTGCATTGGTATTTTAAGATGTAGAGCCTCAGCTACCCTTGCAGTGATTTTCAATCCTGTACAAATGACACCTTCTCTGTGGTGACTTCAGTTGTAAGCACAGAAACATAGAATAGTAGAGTAGTTGAGGTTGAAAGGGATCTCTGGAGCTTATCTAGTCCAAACCCCTTCCCAGCCCATGCTCAAAGCAGGATCAACCAGAGTAAGTTACTTGAGACATTGTCCAGTCAGGTTTTGGATATCTCCAACCATGGAGAATCCACAACCTCTCTTGGCAGCCTGGTCCCATGTTTGATCACGCTTTGAGTTAAAAAGATTTTTCTTATATTTGAGTGGAAGTTCATGCATTTCAGTTTGTGTCCATTATCTCTCATCCTTTCACTGAGCACACCTAAGAAGACTTTGGCTCCATCTTTATGCTGGTTTCAGCTAGGGTAGAGTTAATTTTGTTCCCAGTGGCTGGTACAGGGCTACATTTTGGTTTTGTGCTGAACACAGGGTCGATAATACAGAGATATTTTTGTTATTGCTGAGCAGAGCTACACAAAGCCAAGGCCTTTTCTGCTTTTCATACTGCCAAGCTGTCAAGGAGGCTGGGGGTGCATGGGAAGTTGGGAGGAGACACAGCCATGACAGGTGAGGCAAACTGACCAAAGGGATATTCCAGACCACATGACATCATGCTCAGTATATAAAGTGGGGGGAAGAAGGAGGAAGGAGGGGGATGCTTGGAGTGATGGCATTTGTCTTCTCAAATCACTGTTATGCGTGACAGAGCCCTGCTCTCCTGGAGATGGCTGAACACCTGCCTGCCCATAGGAAGCGGTGAATTAATTCCTTGCTTTGCTTTGCTTGTGTGTGAGGCTTTTCCTTTCCCTATTAAACTGTCTTTATTTCAACCCATGAGTTCTCCGGCTTTTACCCTTCAGATTCTCTCCCTGATCCTGGTGATGGGGGAGTAAGCAAGTGGCTGTGTGAGGCTTGGTTGCTGGCTGGGGTTAAACCACAACAATCTTTAATGCACAGTGTGTTTAGACACAGATAAGATCCCTCCTGAGCCTTCTCTTTTGCAGACTTAACAATCTTAAACAATTCAGGAAGTGTGGACTGGATGGGTGGACGGTGAGGTGAATTGACATCTGTCTGAAACTCAGATCCCGGAGGGTGGTGATCAGTGGCACAGGGTCTAGTTGGAGGCCTGTCACTAGGGGTCCCCCAAGGTTCAATACTGGGGCCAGTATTGTTTAACTTATTCATCAATGACTTGGATGACAGGGTAGATGCATCCTCAGCAAGTTCACTGACAAATTGGGAGGAGTGGCCAATACTCCAGGGAGATGTGCAGCAATTCAGATGTACCTTGACAGATTGGAGACATGGGCAGAGAAGAACTGTCTGAAATTCAACAAAGGCCAGTGCACAGTCTTGCACCTGGTGAGGAATAACCCCAGGCACCAGTACAGGCTGGGGGTGTCCTGCTGGAAAGCAGCTCTGCAGAGAAGGACCTGGGGATCCTGGTGGACAACAAGCTGCTCATGAGCCAGCAGTGCCCTTGTGGCCAAGAAGGCAAATGGTATCTTGGGGTGCATTGGGAAGAGCATTGCCAGCAGATGGAGGGAGGTGATCCTGCCCCTTTACTCAGCCCTGGTTAGGCCTCACCTGGAGTGCTGTGTCCAGTTCTGGGCTCCTCAGTACAAGAGAGACATGGAGATCCTTGACCAAGTCCAGTGGAGGGCTAAAAAGTTGATTAAGGGACTGGGGCATCTCTCTTATGAGAATAGGCTGAGGGAGTCGGGCTTGTTAAGCCTCAAGAAGAGATGTCTGAGAGGGCACCTCATCAATGTCTATAAGTATCTGAAGGGAGGGTGACAAGAAGATGAAGCCAGGGTCTCAGTGGTGGCCAAGCAATAGGACAAAAGGCAATGGGCAGAAACTGATGCACAGGAAGTTCCACCTGAATATGAAGAAGAACTTCTTTACTGTGTGGGTGACCAAGCACAAGAATATTACCTGGAGAGCTTGTAGAGTCTCCCTCACTGGAGATATTCAATAACTGTCTGGACACAATCCTTTGCCATGTGCTGTGGACAGACCTTGCTTGAGCAGGGAGGTTGGACCAGATGACCCACTGTGGTGCCTTCCAACCTTACCTATTCTGTGATTCTGTGATCCTGAGTCAACATCCCTGAAGGCATTTGGCAAGACATAAAGACAAGGCACTTAGGGACATGGTTTAGTGCTAGACCACAGTATTAGGTTAATACTTGGACTGAATGATCTTAAAGGTCTTTTTCAACTTCACTGATCCTATGATTTTATGATTCTGTCCCAGCTCTTTCACCATCTGTTCCTGTAGGAGATGCTCCAGTCCTTTCATCACTGCAGTGGCTCTTTGCTGAACTTGTTACAGTATTTCCGTGACTTTATTGTACTGAGGAGATCATAACTGCACACAGTACTACAGGTGTGGCCTCTCCAGTGCTGAGTAGAGAGAAAGGTTTACCTCCCTCAATCTCCTGTCAACACTGTTCCTAATGCAGCTCAGGATACTATTGACCTCCTTTGATGCAAGGGAACATTACTGGCTCACATTCAGCTTATTTTCCGCCAGGACCCCCATGTCCTTCACTGCAAAGCTGCTTTCCAGCCAGTCAGCCCCTGCCTTGTACTGGTGCATCATGTTATTCCTACCCAGGGGCAGGACTTGGCATTTCCCTTTGATAGACTGCATGAGGTTCCTGTCTGCCCATTTCTCCAGTCTGTTGAGATCCTTCTGAAGGCACAACAGCCATCTGGTGTATCAAACACTCCTCCCAATTTTGTACCATCTGAAAACTTGCTGAGGGTGCTCTCTGTCACGTTGTTCAGGTCATTAATGAAGTTGTTAAACAGTATTGGCCCAAGGATCAGCCCAGGGAAACACCACTAGATGCTGACCTCCAGCTAGACTTCAGGCTTCTCATCACAACTGTCTGAGCCCAGCAGTTCAGCCACTTTTCAGTCCACCTCACTGTCCACTTATCTAACCTGCACTTTGTCAGCTTGTCTATGATGATGTTATATGAGACAGCGTTGAAAGCCTTCTGCTGCTCTCCCCTCATCCACCAAGCTAGTTGACTTGCAGAAGGCTTGCAGGTTGGCCAAGCATAATTTGCCTTTTGCAAATCCATAGTGACTACTCCAAATCACTCTGTGTCCATTGTATGCCAGGAAATGGCTTACAAGATTATTTTTTCCATCATCTTTACAGGAATAGAGGTGAGGCTGACCAGCCTGTATTTCCCCAGATCCTCCCTCTTGCCCTTTTTGAAGATTGAAGTGTCATTTGCTTTCTTCCGGTCCTCAGGTATAACAGCGGGGTTCTCGGGGTCTGTCTAACTCCGTCAGTCATCAGTGTCCTGGACAGAGGAGTACCGCTAAGCACAACCTGTCCAGGTACCTCAGGCAGGCTCCCAGCCACAGGCAATCTTAGCAAGCAGCTCAGCTCTTAAATGAGATCAGCTCTTTGGTGAATTCAGCTCTTTAGCGATTTCAGCTCTTTGCTTGCTAAATGCCTCAGCAGACGCAGGGATGAGAGAGGAGAAGAGCTGTATGAGGTTCCACAGATGTGTCTTTATTGGCAGCCTCTGTGAAGGGTGACAGTGACAGCTCTTCTGCCGAACTGGGTAGAGGAAGGGGTTTAGATAGGGTATGTGGGTTTTGGGAAACAGTCCAATAGTAAGGGTCAAGGTAAATATGACCTATCATCTTACAGATAGATAACAAGGGTCTGAGGCAGAAGAGGGGTCTCTTGGTCCAGTCATTGTAACTAGGCATTTCTTATCTTAGGCAATTGACTGCCTGGGAGGCCTTGCAGGCCCTGTGGCTGCTACACTCAGGAACCTCCCCTATCCTTGGAAGTATACACAACCTCTATCCCTGGAGCTGTACATGACTTTATGGGACAGGTCCCTGAGCAACCTGATCTAATTAGACTTACTTTGAGCAGAGGGTTGGACTAGATAACCTCTGGAAGTCCCTTATGGCATAAATTTTTCTATGGTAAATTATCAGCCATACTAAAATACAGCTTACTGGTGGATGAAATAGGACTACAAGCTATGTCACATCAGCCAGCTCCTCCTTCCATAGCCTTTTAAGGTGCTATCTACAAATAAAATTGTAAGGAGTTACACCAGGGAAATCATATAGGCATCATCTCCTGTATGGAGACAACTTTTCTGGGCTGTTTATCCAGTCAGTACTTTTATTTTTGTTTTGTTTTGCTTTTTAAAGTTCTTTTTCCCAGACAACCATGCATTTTGACATTTTGTTAGATTTCTATGTCTGCCACCAGACTTCCTTCTTTCCACCCACTGGTTCTTGTCTTCCATCAGCTCTTTATCTAAGACCAGAACCCTTTCCTGCTCACTCGATCACAGTTTCACCATTCTGAATCAGACAACTCATGTTTTCTTTTCTTCCTCACCGACTGGGCCTAGTTGCTGTTTTCATGAGCAAGTGATCTCTTGGGAGGTCTTAAGGGTTGCATTAGAATCAAGCTAGCACATGACCAAAAAAAGAGAATGAAAGAATATCCATGTTACTTGTCATAGAACATTTTCCATTCTCACCATAGGTTTAGTACTTGCTCCTTTCTCTGTTTTAATAGGATAACTTCCTTCAACCATATATCCTAGGCCCTGTATATGGAATGGAATGGACTCTTTATTAATAGATTAGATACTAGAAACCAGAGTTCATATAATTAATAGCAAAAGCAGCAGGTGCAAGGAAATACCCCATTTAGGGTCATCTGGAGGACATCCATTGGTCTTTGGAGCAATTAACATATAAACAGGATAAAACAAACAATCCTCTGCTTAATATATTTGAGCTATAAAGTCAGGTAAAATGTCATGAACTGCAATAAACTATACATTCCCAATATCACTGCCCATAATTTAAAGAGGAGAAGCACTAGAGCTTTTAAAAGAAAAACAAATGTGGATGAAGAAATATGTTTTCTTTTGTCTCAACAGTTCAGTGTCTTTGGCTGACATTTTTCAAATAGAAGTTAGCCTGATCAGACAATCTACAGAGATATTTTCAGTCTTCAATTACAGTTTCACAATGTGATGAGCAACTTTCCATTTTTACAGTATCTTAAACAGGGACACATTGGTAATTCTTAATAATAAGCATGTCTTAACAGACCCATTTATGACAGAAGATTGCTTAGATATTATAAGAGCAAAGAAAATAAGGGAACAAGAGAGTGTTGAAAACGTTTATCTGAAGAATAAATTTGGCAAAATATGTCCGTGAAGAGGATCCTGCAAGTGTTAACATCAGTATCAGAACCCAATAGTGTTGTTGACTTTTTTGTGTCAATGCCAGATTATTATCAATGGACATTTGCTGGCACCAAAAAAGTCTTCCACAGGCCTTTTGCTTCTTCCATAACCTTATATCAGAAGTTTCAGGGGATATATTTAGACTTAACTGGAAAAAGAAGGAGGGAAGGTTCTTCCTGAGCAACTTTGAAGTTAGTCCTACTCTGACTGTGTGTGGGTTTTACCATATAACCTCTAGAGGTCTCTTTTGACCTAAATTATTCTATTATTTTAAGTCTGAACATGGAAGAAAGGAATTTGATGGTAGAAAACCATGTTCATCGAAGCAAGAAAAGCACAGGAAATAGAAGAGTCTGAGAGAAAAGCAAAAGGACATATTCTCCTTCTTCTACCTTCCTTCATTTGGAAAAATAATAAATATGTATATCATTGCACTTAAAACAATAAAGAAATTATATAATTGTTTTCTGTAAGTAATGACTACAGCTGCCTCAGCAATTTAGGACCTTCCCAGTAAAATTTCAACTAGAAGAACAGAGGCCCACATGGAGACTACTTTATTACACAGATGATCATATTATGACAAATTTAGATCATACTTCCTATCAGCATAACTTGTCCATAAACTCAAGTTTTTTCTCCAAACAACAAAATGCTGCATATACAGCTTCACACTGTCCAACTGTAACAATTACCTGAATTCATTTTAGATTAATTCAAGTGATATGAATCTTACTTGTTTTCACTCAAATAATGATTTAATATGACAAAAAATAAAGTTTTTGTTCAAATATTTTTCTTTGCTAATTCAAACATAGCAGCCCATATGATGTAATGAAAAGTGCATTATTTTAGTAAACATTCTAATTTAGATGAATAGCCAACTTACATTGTTCCATTTGTGTAGACTGTGTCACTTGCCTCCACATACTGAACCTGGGCTGGGTAGACATGTTGTACCTGTTGCACAGTCTGTACTTGCTGTATCTACAAACAAAAACACCAGAAATATAGGATAGTTTACCTTATAAAAAGAATGACTAGTGCTTCAGTGCACCTAATCATCTAATGGTTTCTAAACAATACTCTTAATTTTGGGACATCCCTGTTCTCACAATTACTAAATGACACAGAATGCAATACTGTGCTGCAAGTCTGTAATATGCTAAGTGGAGTACTGTGTTGATTTGGCACAGCCTGATTTTTTTTTTTGTAGCCG
>NW_005054727.1:10925-13421 GCF_000277835.1 Geospiza fortis | reverse complement strand
CCGTGGCGTCCGCCACTGCGCACATGGTGGCAGTGGGGCTGCGTGGCCAACTGAAAATGTGATAGGCAACTCCCTGATGCAGAACCTGGATAAAATCAGCTTCTTGGCACTGCAGGATCCTGCAAGAATCTTTGAATTAGTGGAACTTGTTTGCAATGGTACCTACAAGCAGCAGTTTTTCTTCTAGTCAGAGGAGGAAGTGAGGACATGTGAGAGAAAACAACATGATGGCACCAAGGTCAGTGGAAAAGAAAGAGTGGGAGGAGGTACTCCAAGTGTTGGAGCCGAGATTCCTCTGCAAGCCATAGTGAGGACTATGGTGAAACAAACTGTCCCCCTGTAATGCATGAAGTCTATGGGGGATGCAGACATTCACTTGTAGCCCATGAGAAAAGTGTTCACACTGGAGTGGGTGGATGCCAGAGAAAACTGTAATCTAGTGGGAGACCCGCATAGAGAGAGAGGGCCCTTGCTCACAAAATAGAGCAGCCTAGCCTTAGAAGACTGCAGCCTGTGGACAAGTGACCCATGCCACAACAGTTTTGGAAAAACTGCCCATGGGAGGGACTCCACAGCATAGCAGAGAAAAGGCTCCTCTCCCTGAGTGAACAGAAAAAGATCTCGAATGATGAACTGACCAAGACCTCCATGCCCTGTCTCTCATGCATGTGATGCATCATCATATGTCTCTGAGGTGAACTGCTCCGGCAGACATGCTCTGGAGTGGAGGATCGTGCTGAGAGCTTTCCAAAAACCAGCAAAACTGTGAACCTAGCTCAGAGAGACAGAGGGCACACCAGCCTCAGCCAGAGCAGGAAGTGTGAAAAGCTAGATAAGCAGCAGCTCTAACTCAGTGTGGGCAGTGCCAGGAGTGAAGGTGACCAACTCCTACAGGTACAAAAGGCGTACCCAAGAAGCAGCCAGGAGTGGGGCAAATAAGGTAGGCAAACAGGGTGTGACTGTCATGGTTTAGGAATGGTATTCCCCAATTTAGTGCTCCCATTGTTTTATGGCAAAACCAGCTTTCAGGAGGATTTGGATTATCTTCTCCCCTTTCTCAAAAACCTCCTCTGCTGTGTTGCCCTATAGGATGATGTCATCGATGTACTGTAAGTGTTCTGGAGCCTCACCCTTTTGCAGTGTAGTCTGGATCAGTCCATGGTAAATAGCGGGGCTATATTTCCACCCCTAGGGCAGTTGGCTCCAGGTGTACTGGATACCCCTCCAGGTGAAAGAAAACTGTGGCCTGCACTCTGCTGATAAAGGAATGGAGAAAAATGCATTAGCAATATCGATAGTGGCACCACTTTGCTGCCTTGGACTCCAGTTCATACTGAAGCTCCAGCATGTCCAGCATGGCAGCACTCAGTGGTGGTGTGACTTTGTTCAGGTCATGATAGTCCACTATCAGTCTCCACACTCCATTGGACTTAGGCACTGGCCATATGGGGGATACTGAAGGGTGAGTATGTCTTGCTGACCACTCCCCGTCTCTCCATAAATCATCTGTGGATGGGAGTCCTGGAGTCCCAGTTGGTGCAGTGTTGTTGACAGTGCACTGTAGTGGTAGTAATTGGCACTCATTGTTCTTTGCCCCATAGGAGTGCCATAGTAGAAGGGTCCTCTGAGACACTGGACAAGGTACTCAGCTGTCTATTTCCCTCTGTCTCCACAGCAACTATCCCAAAAGCCCAACAATGCCCTTTTGGGTCCTTGAAATACCCTCTCCTTCGGTAATCTATGCCAAGGATGCACAAGGCCTCTGGGCCAGTCACAATAGGATGTTTCCACCATCCTTTTCTAGTCAAGTGTCCTAGGGTGACTTTATGATGCTTGCATACCCAATCATCTGTTCTGTTTATGCTGGATAATAAGTTCTGCACCTTTAAGACTGGTTCTGAGAGCCAAGGGGGGAGAGAGAAGAAGCACGGAGTTTGTTATCAGAAACTGCACTTGCTCCCCCGCATCCTTCTCCTGGACTGTGTTGGCTGCAGCATGGAGAGATGGCGGGAAAGAGCTTTCCTTTGCTTTTAGTTAGTTTTTAGCTAGCTGAGGCAGACAAGTTCCCTGGACTGTGGTTTTTCTTTTTCTTGGAACTGTTTAAACCTGCTCTGGACTGAAAACCCAGAAGAGCACCGGGAGCTCGCACCTGTGACCCACTGGGCCAGGCCTGGGCCATGGCATTTCCAGTGCCAGAGGGACTGATAACAGACTGGGTGAGCGGAGCTGCAATCCACGAAAAGGACTTTCTGAGTTTGTCATCTCTTCAGATTGGCAAGAGGTTTTATTGTTTAATATTGTTCATTTTTTGTGCTGGTGAATGCTTTGCCTGTTAAATAAACAGGTTTTTTCCACTTTCCTCCAAGGAAATCTGTCACAGATGCATTTTATGAAAAATCCTTTCCTTAGGATTTTTTCTCCTGAAAAGCTGAGAGGCCTCAGGAACAAAATGTAAACAATAATTATCTGCTGCTGTGGAATGCAACAGGTGCATCT
>NW_005054727.1:9812-10654 GCF_000277835.1 Geospiza fortis | reverse complement strand
GTGCACACGGAAGTGGCTTCTAGCCTGGAGCTGAAGAACCAAAGACCCTGAAGTTGGACAGAGTTCACAGCCAGGGCTGGCCACAGAGAGAACCTTTTGAAAAGTCTCCCAGACAGAATGTCTGGAACCCTTTGCAGCACAGAGCAGCCTGCTGAAGCCCAGAGGACACTGTCACAAGGTACTGTTAACTCTTACCTTCCTGACAATGCTGCCCTTCACAGAATGTGGGTGGACATTTGTCAGAGAATGCCTATGGAGACGGAGATTCCGTTCTCTCCCTCAGAGGTGAAAATTATTGCCGTCTGGCAAAAATGGGGTCATGAAGACAGAGTTCCTATGATGATGAGACATTTCAATGAGTTTTTCAGATGGACAAAGTTTCATGGATTTTTTACAGATGTGGTGTATTCCCTTGATTCATACATATGGGAATGCATGGAATTCATTTTTGGGGAGGCTCTTTACCAGGGTTTTGGATTTCCTCGAATTTATCTGGCATTCAAAACTATCTTCAAAGTTTTGAAAGGAAGGGAGCACTTGGAGCTGATTGCCGACTGCAGAGGTCGTGCTCCCTTCCCGCCGGACCCAGCAGGAGGGACACCTGTCCAGGGACACAAACTGCTGGTTCCCAGCCCCCTCGCATCGCAGCGAGGGGGCAAGGCTTTGCCCGCAACTCAGGAAGGGTTTTTTTCTGCGCCTTTGGAGCATGCTCGAACAGAGCCGCTTTCGCCCCCTTTGTTGGCCTCAGGGGGGATGTGAGTCGGCTCCGCGGCCCCGCCCGCAGCCCTGGCGGCCCTGACACCTCCAGCAGAATTTGTCAGTGTTCCGATTGCGGAAGCACC
>NW_005054727.1:0-9634 GCF_000277835.1 Geospiza fortis | reverse complement strand
ACCGATCCTTCAGGTCTCCAGCTCCTCCTTCTAGAGGGCTCCACTGCAAGTGTGTGAGGGGTGAGGTGAGTTAGGGAACAAGAGAAGAGTTGTGGTGTTGTGAGGGTCCCCAGGATGAGGTGAGAGATGAGAATTTGACTCCATGTTCTCAGAAGGCTGATTTATTATTTTATGATATGATATGATATGATATTATAATAAAAGAAATTATATACTAAAGCTATGCTAAACTATAAAGGATACATCAGAAGGCTAAACTAGAATGATAATGAAAGCTTGTGACTGACTCCTCAGAGTCTGACACAGCTGATGGTGATTGGTCATTAATTAAAAACAATTCACATGGAACCAATCAAATATGCACCTGTTGGTAAACGATCTCCAGACCACATTCCCAAGCAGTCATATAATTATTGTTTTCATTCTTTTCTGAGGCCTCTCAGCTTCCCAGGAGAAAATCTTGGGCAAAGAGGATTTTTCAGAAAATTTCATGGTGAAAAAGGGCTTGGGTACCCAAGACAGAGGCTTGGGTAGGGAGCCTGGGATTGTCAGGAAGCCCTTCCACAAAAGAGGGAGGCTGTCAGGACTGTGCTGGCCACAGCAGCAGCATGAGGCTTTGAGGATCTGCTCTGAGCTGCAGCTTGGGGCCGAATGATGCACTCAGCTGGGTGAGGATCTCATCCCTCAGCTGCCTCCATGTCCTTCCTTGATTTGGCCACAGGCCAGTAAAGAGCTGCTCCTGAAGGGGTTTTGCTGCGTCACTTTGTGTGCCCCAGGCTGTACCTCGCTGTGTGGGGGTTTCTCTGGTGTGAGCAATAATTTTGCAGCCACAGAGAGATTTAAAATAATTGTGGGGTTCTTCTGGAAGTAGCAATAGAGAGCTGTGTCTGTTGAGAGAACAAAACATCGACAGTGCTAAGCTGAGTAGAAGTTACACCCTATATCCTGTCTGCAAAACTCTGAAACTTCACAGAGAAACAAGCTGACAACCAAGAGATTGCTTTTCCTGCTTTGCCACTGGGAATTACAACTCCAGATGACTGGAAGTTTCCTTTGTCTGCAGGCTGCAAGTGTGGCAAACGCTCTCCCATCTTTATTAGTGCAGCTTTCACCTCCAGTAATGTAGAGAAATGCCTGGGGTTGGGATGGCATTTTGAGCTGGGATTCATCAGCTTCAGCTGGTAGACATCTGCACTTCAAACAGACTTGTTGTTGAGGCTCCCTTCAAAGCTGATGGAGAGAACTGGATATATTTAAGAAGCGATTTATTTCATACCATGACAGCTCTCCAAAATCAGTCAGATGTATTGAGCCTTAGAAGTTTCTCTTCCTTCATTGGTGAGAAAGGAGTCTGGACAAACAACTTTTTCTTTGTCTGTTTACATTTGGCTCAGTTAAATCCAAACCTTGCAAGTTGTATTATTTATATAAGCAATATTTCAGTGAAAGGAGGCTAACATCTCACAGAGGATAAGCTGTTCTCTGCTTGTCTCTTTTGTGACAAAATGTGTTGGCCACAGATTCTTGCCCTGAGTGAATTGCCCTTAACCTTTCTAGTGATACAGACACATGGCCTTGTGAATATTTGCAAGGATCAACTGGATGGCTGCTCAACTGTATTTCCTAGACAAAATCTGACAGGTTTTTGTTTCATTTTTTTGCCCTAGAGTGAACACTTTCCAAGGTGTAGCTGTCAGCTACCTGCTAAAGCTGAAGAAACAAGAAATGTGTTGACCCAGCCATAGCACAGGCCTCACTTGCATGCCTGAAGGCTCTGTCTCCAAATCAGCTCTGAGACCTTCTGCAATTCCCATCCCTCCCATTTTAGGTTTATTAGGTTTTTTCCATGTGTCTTTCTAGTCATATATGACATGTTTAGGTTTAAAACTTCTGCAACCAAACATAAACAGCTGGATTCACATCCTGTGAGAGGATGTTCTTGTGCTGTGGACAGCTGAGGCCATTGCAGTGGCACTTTCTTGTCCTGGGGAGGGCACAGCCCAGTGCTGCAGCCACCACCTCAGGGGTAGTGATGCTTCTCTGCTGGTGTCCTGGTTTAGGGCAAATTTGGGAGAAAACCTCCAAAAGGGGGGCCCTCCAGAAAGCAAACCCACACGGCCCCTCCCCCCAACCGGTTCGGGAAGGATTCCTCAGAGAGAAGTGGAAAGAACCTGTTTATTTAACAGGCACAGCACCCCCCAGCTCACAAAATGAACAATACCGGATGATACCACTCTTTCACTGCACTGAAAAAGATGACAAATTCAGAAAGTCTCTCTTGGGAGTGATCTCTCTGTTATCAGTCCCTCCTGCGCTGGGGCAGCTGCTGCAGCCACAAGGTGCAAACTCTTGGTGTTTCCCAGGTCCCAGTCCGGAGCAGGTTTGAGTAGGTCCAAAAAAAGAGAAAGGAGAAACAGTCCAGGAAAAAATTTGGACTACGTAGCTACTAACTAATGAGCAGAAGCAAAAAGCAAGAGCAAAGCAGGAGCAACGCAGAAGCAAGAGCAAGAGCAAAGCGAAAAGCCAAGCAAAAAGCAAAAGCAGCGCAATGTACTCTCCCATCTCTGTGTCCCGCCAGCCGTGGGGAGCGGCTGATAAGAAACCAAAACAAAACTTTCACTCTTCAGAGCCAGTCTTGAAGGCACAGAACATAATATCCAGCATAAACAGAACAAATGAATGGGGATACAAGCATCATAACGTCACCCTAGGACACAGGCTAACTTCAGCTTACAGTACAGTCAGCTGTTGGGATCCCCCTGTCATCCCAGAAAAAGATGGATTCTGTCCCTACATATCTTGATGACATCAAGGTACATTGTGCGCCAGTGTTAACTAAAGCCTTATACTCTTGTGCGTCTGATGTGATGGGCCATGGGATCCTCACAGTCCAATAGATCTTACTGTCCCTTTCCTCCACCTGTCTGGGAGCATTACCCCTCTAGTCCTGGTCGTAGTACTCATTGCTCACTTCTTGTAAATATGACCTGGAGGTCCCTTCAAGATTATGGGAAGTGACATCAGCTCTTCTATTCTGTGTGAGGACTTGCCCACTGGAAACTGGGGCTCATTTATCCTTGAAGAATTTCCTGCTGTGGTTGTTCTTCCTCTCAAATCACATATCCATGCTACTAGGGCAGAGGTGGGTTTTCCATCCCGCTTCCTCGTGTCCTCTCTGTGGTCATTCAGGTAAAACCACAGGTTACCTCATGGTTTGTACCCTCTCCCTCGAGCAGGAGGATGCTTGCTCCCAATAGCAGAGACTCTGGTTCATACTGGTGGGACATAGGACATTTTGTCTCTAACCTGCTTGAGTCTTTCAACTCTGTCCATAGTCTTGGACAGTTTTTCCACAGCTGAGGCACAGGTTGGTAGGGAGGAAAAAAGATGATGTTCATATTGCCAGAGTTGGGTAGTCACCTGAAGCACTGTTTGTTCTCCTTCTGTCATTGACATCAAAGACAGTGAGTTGGTGTATGACAGTGGAGTGCTCTGTACAAACTTCTGCCAAGTGGATTGTGTACACTGGACCTCATCTGGATCTATAGGGGACTGCTCGTTATTTGAATCCCTACAGAACACCTCCAGCACAGCTCATTTTCTCAGGTACTAGATACCCTTCTCCATGGTGTTCCACCTGCTTGGGCTCACTACTAAATCATCCTTGAGAAAATATCTTTCCCTCATGCTTGACAGGAGTTACTTCCAGAGGCTGAGAGTTTCTGTCTTCTTCCCAATTGCCTTGTCAATGCCCACATCCCGGGACAGGGATCCCAGTTGCTTAGCTTCACTACCATCTAAGTTTCATATTGTGGGCTGCAATATCCTGGTCCTGGAGCAGCCAGGTCACCAGGGGCTCACCCAATTGGCGGCTGAAATCTTTTCACATATCTCCCAGCTCACATGAGATAGGGATCGGGTGATTATCTCTGGCTCTACCTCTTCCTTCTTTTGAGATGGCCCTGCTTCCTCTTCAGCCCTCACGAGGCAAAGTGATTTGGTCTAAGATTTTTTCTTCCGTATAGGGGCAACTGCTACCAGCACAGGTTGTTCCCCCTGCTCAGATGCAATTTGAGTGGCCATGGTGCCTGCTCGTCTGCTTTCCTCCTACTCCCTCTGAGGGTGCTGTCTAGTGGCAAGCAGTGTCTGATAAATAGTAGCCAGGGCCCAGCACACTGCAATAAGTTGTTTTTCTCTGGAGTTGCCACAGCTTTCTCCTTGCAAATATTCTGTCATTTTATCAGGGTCCTGTAGTTGTTCAGGGGTGAACTCCCAAAAGATTGGAGGAGATAATTTGTCCAGAAACAGGCCCATTTTCTCCCACATTCCATGCCACTCATGACTATTCCCCCTTGGGGCAGATCTCTGAATGACCTTCCTAAAAATCTCTTTCTTGACTCTAAATATGATGTGGACCATACTGAGGAAACCTGGTAGACTTAGCAATAAGAACATGCTTTCCTTAATGTCCAAGGAAAAGTCTAAATTCTCAAAAGATCTTATAGCAGGCCTAAAAGATGAAAGGGGGGTGAAAAGGTGAGGAAAATAATCCTCCCCCATTACCCCCAGAGGCTAGGTATGATTATTAATGCACTCCCAAAGGTAGCGTCTGAGGTAAGGATAGGAGAGCAATACTGAATACACATCCCAAATAACCCTCATTGTACTTGATGTTATCATGTAAATATAACAGCTGATATCCCACAGTACAGCAATGAACCTATGCTGATCTCTCTCCCTGCTCTGAAAAAGATCATCACAAGAAGCACACTCAGTAATATATACAAGGTTGGGTACCACACTGTCCTTCTTCTGTTAATGGGCCATTGAGTCTCACTGCATGACTGATAAAGTTACATCATCCAATTGTGAGATGCTATGCCTAGAGGGAGGAGCCAAGCATTCCTACCTAGATATAATCTGAGATTTGGAATACCAGAAGCAGCCTTTTCCCACTGGATTCCCAGAAGAAGACTAGGCCCATCTACATCACTACTGGATGTCCAGGGGAATACTACACCCTTCTACAGGATCACTGCTTCAACAGAACCACATCTATCACTCCAGGAGGACTGCAGCCACCATTTAATTGGACTAATACCAACACCCTCACCAACAGGGTGTCAAGTCGTATTCTGACTCTGTCAGTGTTGTTTTGTATTACTGCATTTTTAAATCTTATTTTCATTTTCTTCCCTAGTAAAGAACTTATTCCTATTCCCATATCTTTGCCTGAGAGCCTTTTAATTTCAAAATTATAACAATTCGGTGGGAGGGAGTTTACATTTTCCATTTCAGGGGAGGCTCCTGCCTTCCTTAGCAGATACCTGTCTTTTCAAACCAAGACACACACCCACTTGAACAGACCAAGCAAGATTGTGACCAGTGGCTCCGTACCTTATACAACAAATGCTTAGATCAAGTTTGTTTCCAACCCACTTTGAGCAGATCTGTTTTTATCTCAACCCTTCATGCTTCACATTGGGCGCCAAATAAGGCTGTTGTGGTTTAGGAATGGTACTCCCCAATTTAGTGCTCTCACTGAACACATGCTTCTGCTTCCCCACTCCCTTCCAATTGGAAGCACAGAAGGCAAAGATCACATTTTGAGATAAGAACAATTTATTGGAAACATCAATAAGATTAGAACAAACAGCATCAGAAGCAATATTAATAACAAAAGGTATAAGAAAAAGAAATTATTTACACAGAAATCCCACAAGAATAAACAAATACCTGACAGATTTACCTGCCACATTTTCTCAACCAGAAGGAACATCCTTCTCCTTGGAAGTGAGAGAGATCCTTTTCCCCACCCCCAAAGCAAGAGAGTCCCTTTCCCACCCCTGGCAGTGATGTGAGGCGGTATTGAATAAAATTATGGTCCTGTCCACACCCCCTCCTGGATACTGCAAAAAATTAACCCTGTCCTGGATGAACCCAGGACAGTGGCACATCAGCCAAGGCAGATGTGGCGGTTTACACAGCAGTTCAGGCAAGAAGGGCATGCAGGGAGGACATGGCCCCCCTATCAACTCAAGTGGCAAGCCCAATTAGTGGTCATTAGTAGGTTTAGGAAAGGCAGGTCCTGCCTGACAAATGTAATCTCCTTTTATGACCAGGTGACCTGCCTAGTGGATGAGGGAAAGGCTGTGGATGAGTTGACCTGGAATTCAGTAAAGCCTTTGATACTGCCTCCCATGGTATTCTCCTGGAAAAGCTGGCAGCCCACAGCTTAGACAGGTGTACTCTTTGCTGGGTTAAAAACTGGCTGGATGGCCAGGCCCAGAGAGTGGTGGTGAATGGTGCTGCATCCAGTTGGTGACCGGACACCAGTGGTGTTCCCCAGGGATCAGTGTGGGGCCCAGTCCTGTTTAATATCTTTACTGATGGTCTAAACGAGGGGATTGAGCCTACCATTATCAAATTCCTGGATGACACTAAATTGGGTGAGAGTGTCAATCTGCTGGAGGGTAGGAAGGCTCTGCAGAGGGACCTGAATAGGCTGTATCCTTTGGAATAGGAGCACTCCACAAGGTCTTGCACCTGGTTCACAACAACCCCATGCAACACTACATGCTTGAGGAAAAGTGACTGGAAAGCTGCCTGGCAGAAAAGGACCTGGAGGTGTTGGTCAACTGCCAGCTGAACATGAGCCATCAGTGTGCCCAGAATGCCAAGAAGGTCAATGGCATCCTGGTCTGTATCAGAAATAGTGTGGCCAACAGGATCAGGGAAGTGATTGTCCCTTTGTACTTGGCACTGGCAAGGCCACACCTCAAATACTGTGTCCAGTTTTCGGCCTCTCACTACTAGAAAGACATTGAGGTGCTGGAGTGTGTCCAAAGAAAGGTAACAAAGCTGGCGAAGGGTCTGGAGCACAAGTCTTTGTGAAGAATGGCTGCGGGAGCTGGGGTTGTTTAGTCTGGAGAAAGGTGGCTCAGGGGACACCTTATCGATCTCTACAACTATCTGAAAGGAGGTTGTGATGAGGTGGGGATCAGTCCCTTCTCCCAGGTAACAAGTGACAGGATGAGAGGAAAAGGCCTCAAGTTGTGCCAGGGCAGGTTTAGATTGGATTTTAGGAAAAATTTCTTCACCGAAAGCATTGTCAAGCACTGGAACAGGCTGCCCAGGGAAATTATTGAGTCATCATCCCTGGAGTTATTTAAAACATGTAGATATAGAGCTCAGAGACATGGTTTAGTGATGGACTTGGTAGTGTTGGATTTGATGATCTTAAAGGTCCTTTCCAACCTAAATTATTCTTTGATTCTGATTCTATGATCTACAAGAGCTCTTTAATAACATTTTAGTTAGAACACATTCATCATCCTCACTATATTCTCTAAAATTCCTATCCCTCCTTTTCCACCATTAACTTATATACTTCAAAACAAGATTCTAAACATTGTTAACTACTGGGAGTAGTCTGGAGGTGCTCAAGAAGTTGAGAGGGAACACAGCTGGGACACCTGACCCCAACTGACAAAATTGATATTCCATACCATACGATGTCATGCTCAGCAATAAAACTAGGGGGAAGGTTAGCCAGGGGACTGCTGGGCATTGGTCGGTTGGTGGTGAGCAATTGTTTTCATTTGCAGCACTCACCTTTCTTGGATTTTATTTTTCCCTCTCTTTGGGTCTTTTTTCTCCTTCTTTTCCTTACAATTTATTATAATTACTTTTAAATTATCAAACTGTTTTTATCTCAGCCCATGAGCTTTCTCATTTTTACCCTTCCAATTCTCTCCCACTGGGGAGAGGGGAGGAGTGAGCAAATGGCTATGGTGCTTGGTTGCCATCTGGGGTTAAATCACGACACCTAAGGAAAAATTTATATAAAAAACCTTAATTTTGAAAAAAATACATTACTTTGAAAAAGACTGTTCAAGTGTGACAGAAAAACAGAGTATCTGTCAATCAGTAATGATATGTACTCTTTTTGATGATTAAATGGAAAATTCAGCAGGTTGCTGATTTCATATGTTAACTGTTACATAAATTGACATTGGCCTACCATCCCTTAACAGTGCTCCTGAACTATAATTTCCCAAATTCAAAAAATACATCTCTTATATTAAGCAAGATAAAATTGTACAGAATTTTGATTTTAGATACATGTGTTTGCATTAAAAGTACTAATAAGGTCAAGAGAATAATACCAGGGTAAGATATGGGAGGATTTATAAACTCCATTTAAATAAAAAAAAAATCGGAGCTGTATACACAAAGATTTCTGTTCTCAGAGAAAAAAAATCATCTTAATAAATTAATTAGTCTGTAATACTTTTGGAAAGCAATTCATGCTGTAATGTTGATATTTAGATAAATGACCAATATAAGTTCATTACTAGTTTTTATGTTTAAAATGATTTTTCATTTAGCTCCAATTTTCATTAGCAGAAGTTTGTATGTCCAGTTGAATGATACATTTATTTCTGAATGCTATGGTTATAGTCTATGATGGATAGGAAGATTTGTTTTGTGTAATCTTTGATGCATGGATACAACTTCTAAAAAAAGTTAGACACTTGTTTTTAATTTTACTCTTTGAATCCTTCTGTACTGCATGACATAAACCATAAGGTCAGTGAAATTAATTTAAAATCCTTTTAAGCTTGCTACCTCATGCCTAAGAATGCATGTTAAAACATGAATGATACATGAGTGGAAAATTATATTTAAGGAAAAATAAGACTAAGAAAAATCACACAAGATGTTAAATGGCATTTAATTATGCTTCTCACTTTTTTACCTTACTTTTGCTAAGTTTTACTTGCACATATATAGGTTTCTCCCTTCACCAATTCAAGGTTCCAAAAATGACAATTTCTGTGTCATTTGAAAACATCTGTGAAACCACTGCCACTACACTCAGAAGGGAATCTTAGTTTTTCCTTAAGGACATTTATTTTTTCTTCATTTGAAGCACCATATCAAACTTTCATGAAAACCATAGTTATACTGTCAGTGTGCAAATAAAAAATTTATTTCAGCAGAAAATAATTTAGATGCTGAAAAATTATTCCCCTCATAGCTAAAAGAAAGAATTTTTTAAAATATTTCTTCTGAATTTTTCATTTTTACCTAAAGTAGTCTGCTCCTAAAGTATGTGTACATAAATTCAAATTTTAAATTTAAGCAAATATATAATATATGCATTAATTTTTTTTCAGATCAAAGCCACTCTTCTTCATCAAAGACCTTGATTTAATGCCTGAGAGCCTTTTCTTTTCCTACAGTGGAAAAGCACCTATCTTACCCACATTCTTCATCACATTTCCTAGTGTTATACTAGATTCACATCTTCTTCCCAGAATCACAGAATAGTTATGGTTAGAAGGGATCTCTGGAGATTATCCAGTCCAATCCCCCTGCCAAGGCAGGGTCACCTAGAGCAGGTGACACAGAAACACCTCCAGGTGGGTTTTGAATGTCTCCAGATAGGGAGACTCCATCACCTCCCTGGGCAGCTATTACAGTGCTCTGCCACCCTCAATAGAAAGAAGTTCTTCCTCATGTTGAGATGGAACTTCTTGTATCTCAGTTTGTGGCCATTGCTCCTTGTTCTGTTGCTGGGCACCAATGAAAAGAGTCTGGGACCATCCTCTTGGCACCTGCCTTTGAG
>NW_005054726.1:138270-146174 GCF_000277835.1 Geospiza fortis | reverse complement strand
CGTCCCTGCCAGCCTGCCCTTCTCTGTGCCTGCCCTTCCCTGAGCCTGGGCAAGGCTCCGGAAGGAACGGGCAGGAGCCTCAGCCCCGTGCGGGGAGCTCAAAACAGAGGAGAGGAGGAATTTGGATCCAGCCCTGAGGATGTGTGAGCAGAAACCTCTGTGAGCAAAGGGCTGGGCCTCTGAGAAGGGAAGAGGGAGGCTGCTCGTTTGAAGGGCTGTAGATATATGTACTGAGCCCAAGGATAGGTCACCGCAGGTGTATTGCAACACCAGAGGCACTGTGGCGACATTCTCCACCACGGTTATCTGAGCTTCTCTTTTCTGTTGTGTAAAGCTGGACACTGAAGGCTTTCTCTAAGAGAAAAGGAGAACGACTAAAATTTCCATGAGTAATAGAGACGAAGGGTCTCCATTTGCCCATGCATCATCTGAATTTGTCATGACATCCCTGTCCATTCTCACTTGCTGTCTTTATAGAAATATATTCTGGGTTTATGCAAAAGTGTAGACAAATTAAAGTGGAATAAAAGGATTCTTTTCATGAACACGGATGTCTGGGAGCAGGAAACCAGCTGAACAGGCTCACAGGTTGTCAAGAGCTTGTCTGACAGTTTCTCCAGGACAGAACTAATAAAAAGCTTGCAAGGTCCCTGTCATGCTGTGGAGACCTGTGTCCTCAGAGAGGATCTAGAGCATTCTGAGAACAATGTCACCACCACACACACACCCTCCCCCTATTGGAGAGCAGGGTTTTGCTGTGGAATGTGTCCCAAATTCAGAGACAGAGGAGATGCTTCTAGCCATGACTTGAGGAAAACTCAACAGAACGGTGCAGCTCTCTGAAGAAGGGGCTTTCAGGAGGGACTTTCTGAGGATTACTCAAACCACAAGTTTTTCTGTGGCAGGAACAAGAAACAAGTATGCAAGAGGCACAGGAAACCCTGGGATGCCACCCCAGAAGACACGTCACCATGTGTTGCACACCAACCTCTTTCAAAAGCTTGCCAAACCCAGAGCAGACCCAGGAAGTAAGCCCAGAGGACATGGAGCACTCACACCTCTCTGGGCATCTCCACACCATGGAGAACGTTGAGAATGACACAGAAAAATGCTATTGCTCATCAAAGCCAGATATTTACTGGCTGGGAACTGTGGCTCATCCCAGCTGTACCTTGCCCACAGTTCCCAGTGTGCCTGCACAGAGCTCCAGGCCGGGAGGTGAGGGTCTGCCCTGCTCCCTTGGTACCTGGTATCCGATGATCTCCCCATTGCAGGAGGGCGGTGCGCTCCACCTGAGAGAGCCCCTGTCGGGATCCAGCCACAGCTGCTCCGGTTTGTCCGGCACTGCAAGCACAGACCATGGGGTCACACACAGGGCCATGGGCAGGGGCTGAGGCCACAGGAGGCTGCAGCAGCTCCTGGCCAAGGGACAGGCTGCACAGGGACTCCCTACGAGGGGTTTGTCCCCTGCAAAGGCTGCGTGTGCTGCAGCAGTGGGAAGCACAACAGTGCAGGGTGGAGTGGGACAATGAGAACGGGCTGTGCCCTGCTCAGGGCTCTCCCAGCCCCCTCCCCAGAGGACTCTCCACAGGACCCAAGCAGCTCTGATCCCAGGCACATCCCTGCACAGAGCAAATGATCAGGCTGAGCTGAGGGATGAGGGGAGCATCTATTCTCCTCCCTGTGACACAGCTCTGGACTGTTCCTTGTCTCTGATATTTCTGTGCACTTACCTGTTTCCTGTGTCGTGAACAACCATGAGAACAGGGTTGTGTTGGGAGGCAAGTCAATGGTGACACTGTACTCAGTGAAGGGCTGCAAAGGGGAGCAGGTGAATATTCCCTCCTGGCCATGTAACATCTGCTCTGCATTCACCTCCTCAGCCTCACAGAGAGGGGAGGAAGGCGCTGCCAGCCGGCACATGGCCCTCATGCCCTGACAGGCATCAGGGAACCTGCAGGTCCATTTCAGTTTGATGCTGGTGCTGGAAATCTCAAAGGTCTCATGGTCAACCTGGAGCACTTCTGTGAAGGAAAGATTGCCAGAAGGTCACTTTATTCCCTTCCACACCCAGCCATGCAAGGATGCTGCAGTCAGACAACTTTGCTCATCACCCAGCCCAATGGGATAGAAAAGGAGAGCCTGAAGGTGGTCACTGCAGCCCTCTGAAAGGGGAGCAGGAGGAGTTGAATAGGAATGAATGTGGGCGAATGACTGGATACTACTGCTCAAGCAATTTCCCCCATTCATTCAAAACGGAGGTTTCTGTGTGTCCCAGAATCTCTACGCTCCATCAGGAACAGCTCTGTTCCCTTGGAGGGAACATGAATGCCCTAAGCTGTGCGAGAGAGTGCTAAGCCTGCACCCACCATGCTGCAGAACCTGGAGGGGCCCAGCCCACGTGGAACAAGCTGTGGTACCCACAGCCACACTGGCAGTAAAGCTCTCTGATCCTGCTCCAACAGTGGTGCCATGTGCTGGCCACAAACTCCACCACAAATCCCTCTCCCATGCTTTTTTGCTTTGTGCACATCCTCTTGCCAGAAGCCCTCAGGGAGACCCTTATCACCAACACCCCCAGTGGTGACCTGCAGGCTGGACTTGACACCTGCCATTTCCCTGGGCAGCATGGAGCCCAAAACCTCCTGTGCCCCACACCCTGCTTTCCCTGCTCAGGAAGGGCAGAGCAAGGCAGCCAAGAGGGCTCCTGATCCCTTCCTTACCAGTGCACTCCACGCCGGAGCGAATGCGGACCCAGGCACCTCGGGAGTTTCTTCCAGTCCAGAGCTCTCTGTATACAGGTTTCCCACCAGAGGACTGGACTTCACTTGAACATTTGAGATGGGTGAAGGGTGGCTGGAAACCTTCAGGGCAGCTCAGCATCACTTCTTCATTCTTCTTATAATTCACCTGGTCTGGGGCCAGTTGAAGTCTGGAGTCCCACTGGGGCCTTTTGCACCCTTCTGTCAGAGGTGAAAGTGGGTGTTAGATGGGCTGGAGATGATGAGATGATGAAGTGGGGTATGGGTGAGTGGTGGAAGAGAAATCCCCAGCAACCCCTCCAGGCAATGAATGGAGAGGGAAGGTGACACCTCCATCTGCTGGGATGTGACCTGAGGGCAAGGCTTGTTGGGAAGGGGCTTTCCTGATGCATGGAAATTGTGAAGGATCACTCATCCATGAACCTGCCCCATTCCCGCTTGTGTCCATGGGTACCATATTCCCTCCTCCAAAGCCCAGGGCAGGGACATTCCCAGCACAATCACCCCTGCACCCGGGGACTCCCTCCAGCCTCTCATGCAGGCCTGTCACCCAGCCCAGCCCAGGGGGCACTTGCTGGGCCATGGCACCACCACTGCTGCTGGCATGCAGGGCCCTTCATCCAGGGCTCATCCCTCCCACAGGGATCAGCCACGCCCCTGTTACCCTCGGGGGCTCCCTGTTCTCGCTCCCTCTGTGCCTTGGCTGCTCTCCTCCTGCCCCACTGGGGGACAGGGCTGAGCAGTGCCTTCTGCATTCACATCTCCTGCTTTAACAATGCCCCTGCCCCTTTCTCCTGACACAACCCTTCCTTCTCATCACGTCCTCACCAAATTCACCATGCCCCAGGCTCAGTGGGCAGTAGCTGAGCAGCAGCTGGTCCCAGCAGTTTGTCCAATGCTGCAGGGGGAGGCTTTGTGGCAATGATTGCTACAGAGAAGGATGCTGGCTTCTGGAAGGAGCCCTTGCCTGTTCAAGCCTCTGCAAGAAGGTTTGTGAGGCCTGAAGGGGTTTAAAATACAATCTGCCTTCTCCCACTCACAAGGTGCAGACCAACTTTGGCACAAAGGGAAAATGCTGTGCCAAGCCCCTTGTGCAGAGGCTTTGCTCTCAAACAGCACAGATGGCAGAAGACGAGAGCTGCCCAGCTGAGCACCACAACCAGCAGCTTTGTCCCCTGGCACATGGCCATGACCCCCCCATGCTGAGGCACCCAGCCACTGATCCTGCCCTGATCCATCTGTGTGGCAAAGCAGCAGCAAGGTCCTTCTTACACTACCCTCAGCAGGCACAGTGTCCCTCAGGCACACCTGGGGATAGGATGTGTACAGAAAGTGACACCTCCCTGAAGATCCTTCCCCTGATTCACAGTGTGTGAATTGATGCCCAATTCATGCCCACTCTCTCCAGGGAATGATTGGCAAACTGCTTTTCTGGAGGGCACGACCCCTCACTGCACATCCAGCCCAGTCCTGTCTGTCCCATAGAACGCCAGTGTACACTGCATTGTAGCTCCTGTCCCTGGGGCAGACAGAGGCTGCCCCAGCTGACACAGCCCTCAGAGGTCTCTCTGGGCTGCAGCCCAGGGCTGCAGGCAATAAAGATGAATATCCCACATAGAGGAGGAAAGGCAGCAGAAGCTTCCAAGAGGAAGAACCACTTCTTACCTGTTCCCTGGGGCACTATCTGGATGTTGAAAAATTCTTCCTGGCCATGTGCTGACAGTAGAGATGCAAGGGCCAGAAGAAACCTCAGAGGCAGTGACTGCAGGGCCATCCTAGCATGAAGTCCCCAGGCAGGACTGCAATCTCAGCCCCACTCGCTGCCTCTGAGCCCAGGCATCCGTATCTGACTGCAGGGCTTGCAACCACAGGAAGGAAACAGACACATCTCCTCATGAGATGCAGGAGGCTTCCTCTTTGGGCAGGGAACCTCCCATCCCTGTCAGCACTTCTGCCTTTTGATATCTTTTTGCCCCAGGAGCATCGAGGCTCTGGGACTCAACAGAAGGAACTTTGTCACAAGATCCCAGAGTTTCCTCCCAAAACCCTCCTAGTTACCAGGGCATTCAAGAAGTGTTACTCCTGTTACTGAGGTAATGTCCAAGTGCTTCCTGACACTGTGTGGGTTTTAGAGTGGTGATGAGTCACTTCCTCTCAATGATCACAGGAGATGGAGGACCTTTGAGAAACTACATAAAGACCTGGTCAGAAGGACAGATAGGAATGAGGACACGAACTGCAAGGAATACTTCAATTCCTGAAACAGTCTGTGGCTCTTCTGAAAGAAACACTCAACCCACACCCTCTCTCGTCCTTCCCCGCTTCTCTATCCTCAGCTGCCTCCTCCTCCTGCTCCCTCTCAGCCTGGCAGCACTCTCCTCTGTCCCCAAGTGTGCAGGGCACACTGCCCTACAGTGCCAGCTGTGTGCTTGAGAAAACACTCACAGTACTAAACCATGCCTCTTGCTCATCAACAGCCACTGCTTTTCTCTTCCCCCAGAACCTCCCATCCACTTCGGGTGTCTTGGATTTTAGAATCCTGGATGATCAGACATGGGGGGCTGCAGAGCCACAGAGACCATACTTATCCCTCAGTTTTCCTGTGGCACATGCACAGGACACACTCCTGCCCTGCTCGTGGCTGCCCTCAACAAGGTGCAGTTAGCTGAGGGAACAGCACCTCACAAGGGCAATGAGGTGACTAGGCAGGAGCTGGGGCAGCAGGTAGTCCCTGGGGGCAACAGGTAGCCCTGTCCAAACCACAAGCCTTTACTGACTGTCTGGACAGAGCAGGTGGAGTCACAAGGCTGACAGCCCAGGGCATGACTAGGGATGGGGGGATGGAGTGGGAAGCAGGGTAGCCAAGGAGGTTGCAACTGTTCTCCCCTATCCCAAGCCTGCTCATTCCCCTTTCTCAACCAGCAGCACCCACACAGCACTGAATTTCTCTTCTCCTCTCTGCCCAATACCCACAAAGAGTTGCTCCATCAGGCACATACATCACACCAGCAACAGTTCACAGGAAGGAGATATTTTGGTCCCAGGGGCCAGCAGCAGGTACTTAGCTGATGGGCAGACAGCTCGTATGAAGGACTGTCAAAACATGCCTTTACCAGAACATGCAACTCATGCCAGGATGAAAAGAAGCTGGAGAAGAGAGAGGTCAATTGCTCTATGTTTTGACAGTGTAGTCCTCCACAAGGAGAGCCTTCAGCTGCCCCTCAACCTCCAGGCTGCACTGGGTATTGGCAGGTTTGACAGGGGAGAGAAATAACGCTGAGGCAAAAAACTGTGACAGCTCTGTCTTCAGGACTGTAAAAAGCACAACCAGAACCAGCTTGTCACACCCGAGTCCAGGGTGTTGAGGAGAGCCTCTGTGCCCAAGGGCAGGAGAAGGAGATGGAATCATCACAGGCAACACACACAGCTGGGGAAAAGACAGGTTGATTGCCCCATATGCCAGCAGTGCAGCCCTCACCAAGGAGAGCCTTTGGACTCAGCATCCAGGCTGCACTGGGCACTGGCACTCCACAGACAGTGCCTGTTGGAGGGGATGGGACAGCAGCAGGAGCAGCCAGCAGATCCCAAAGGCTGCAAGACACAGATGTCCCAAGAGGGCCAGTGCCAGCTGCACCTCACAAAATGGGAGATGAGCACCAGCACCCACAGAGGAGGACACAGACCAACACAGAGGTCCAGCTATGCAAGTAGAGATGGTGTTACCTATAAGATGGGGAGGAGGGAAAGCAGTCACCCAAAGCGTTGCACTGGGAACATGCTGCACCTCAGGTGTGCTTCCTTGGTACTGCCAGGGGCTGGAAAAGCCACTCCAATCTCCTCCATGAAGATTAATGGGGTCAAGGCTTTCGCACGCAAAACAAGGAGGACCCATGACAAGGTGGAAGATTTTGTGGGCCAGGCAGCCCCTGCAAACCAGAACAATTTATTGGTTTTTTCAGGCACAGCAGCACAGTGGCCAGGGCAGCACAGCTAGGCCAAACTCAAGCAGAGGACAGGGTCTAGATGGATACAGGGACACAGGTTGGAAAGAGGAGTTGTGAGCTCCTCCATTCTCAGGGAACACTTGCAGGCACCAAGATGCTGGTAAGATGGCTATGCCAAAGCACTGTAGAACTACCAGGACATATCCTTGCTGTCATGAGAGGTCATCCCATGCCTTAAGCTGCTCCTGTGCTGTGGCAGAGGATTCTGGAGCTTGATGAAGAAGAAGATTTTGGGGGGAAG
This sequence comes from Geospiza fortis, assembly GCF_000277835.1. Classification (NCBI taxonomy): domain Eukaryota; kingdom Metazoa; phylum Chordata; class Aves; order Passeriformes; family Thraupidae; genus Geospiza; species Geospiza fortis. The sequence goes on along the minus strand of NW_005054726.1, from coordinate 139,167 downwards.
CAATAACTCATGAGATAATTCATTGTCATGCTTCCGGTGGTGGAGGACCATGCCTTGAGAAGGGAAGTGCCTCAGATGTCCACTCCAGCTGCTCTTCTTCCTCACTGCTGACTCTCGCGAACAGGCAGGGGCGGGGGAAATGGCTCCCCAGCCTGGCCACACTTACCTGAGGAGAACAAGAGAACCCAGGGCAGAGGCTGCTGCATGCTCTCGGCAACATGAGAAGCTCAGACACCATCAGAGCTGGCAGTCCCCGCTCTCTCTGGGCCATGTGGGGTCACAGGCAGGAAGGCAGGATGACACATTTCCTACCTGCATCCTTCTCAGGAAAAGTCTCGATCACGGAGTAATCCCCCTGTATATTCTCATAGGGCTGGAGCTCTGTGGGGGGACATGAGGACAGAAACAGCCTGAGGGACCTGGGGGCTGTGGGAGAAGGAGCAGGGCAGCCTCAGGCAGGCAAGCGTCGCCAAGGGCAGCAGGTCATCCTGGGATGCACATCATCAGGACAGCAGGGCTGGGAAGAGTTGCTGCCTCCCCCAGAGAGTGTGAGAAGGAGGAGCAGTTCCCAACCCTCTCTGGCACCTCTGGGACGCCCCAGCCAGGAGCTGCTGGAAGAGGCTATTGAGCAGGGTCTCAGCTGGGAATAGATGTGGGACATCCTGGTCTGACAGGTCAGCCAAAGCCAGCTGGGCTGCCTGGAGCTACCTCAGAATGCCACTGGGCCTTCCTGAAATATGCCTGCTCCCCTCCCAGCTCCAGCCCTACAGTCCCCTCTGTGCTGGGGATCCTACCTGTGTACTGATCCTCCTTAGCTTTGCTGGGCAAGGCCTTCTTTTTTCTGGGAAGGCAAAGGGCAGTCCTGAGTCAGGGAGAGGCTGACCTGGGCCAGACCCT
>NW_005054726.1:117728-138200 GCF_000277835.1 Geospiza fortis | reverse complement strand
GAGCCCTAGAGCAAATCTGTGTGAGGAGCAGCCAGCTGCACCCTCTGCACCCAGAGAAGGGTGGGAGCAGCTGGGGAACCTCTCTATCCCCACTCACCCCACAGTACATCATGGCTTGAGACAGAACTGAGACTCCAAATCTCCTGCAACTCACCTGAACAGCATGAACCAGATGATCCCGGCAGACAAGGGGATCAACAGCACTACCACCACCACTACAGTGACTGCTGACCCAGGCCAAGGGCCCATAGGCTGCCCTGAAACTGACACACAGACAGCAGTGGGTGCCACAGCCAGGGCCATGCACCAGCAGTGGCCCCACCCTTGCTGCTCGGTGTCTGCACATTAGAACAGACCCTGCTGCCCTGGCTGCTACAGGGAAAGGCAGCAAGCCTTCCCCTGCCTGCACATCTGCTTGGGCAGGGCAGAAGGAGGTTCTGGAGCCTTGTCCCGTGGCCTTGTCCCGTGGCCCCAGCTGGAGGGCCTGGCAGCCTGCTCTGCCATCCTGCACTCAGCAGGAGGACACAGACCCAGGCTCAGCAGCCCTAGTGCTCTCTGACCTTGAGCCCACTTGTGCACTCAAATGCAGGGATGGGTGTCACCTTCTTCAGTGGAAGAGTAGAGGGGGCAGGTCTGGTATCAGAGGCACAAACAGTGGCTGAAGTGGTGCAGGCCCTCTTCAGACCTGCCAGTGCTGGCCCTCAAGCAAGGGCTCCCCCAGCTTCATGCCCACTGCTGAGCCAGGTGCCCACACTCCCTGTCTGAGCTGGGACAGGGTGGGTGCACACACAGCTCTGGAAGCTGCTCCAGACTCAGCATTCACCCCCTGAGAGGCCACCCCAACCAGACACAGGGCAGAACAACCATTACCCTGGATGTAAGTTTGGAATTCCAGTTGTGATGCAGGCCCAGCCCCAGCGGCCGTCAGGCCCTGTACTGTCACCAGGTATTTGTTGCCAGCTGTCTGATGAGGTGGCACATACTCAGAGACAGACTGGTTCACCAACACCTGACTGAATTCAACGAAGCTGCCATCCTCTGCTCTCATGGTGGTGATGTTCAGCTGGAGGAAGGACAGGGACCTGCTAGACAGTAGCACCAACATCCTGCTTCTGCACTGGGCAGTTCTGTGCAGAGGAGCTGCTGCTGCTGGCTGGGCACAAGAGGGGAGCTGGCCCTACCAGGAACACCAGCAGGGTACAGCCTGTGGGCCCTGGCCAAGGAGGGTTCCCAGCTCTCCTCAGGCTGCCTGCACAGAGCTCCAGCAAGGTGAGGGGCACCAGGGGCACTCCATGGACTCCTGGTACCTGGTATCCAATGATCTTGCCTTTGCAGGAGGGCAGTGCCTTCCACGTGAGGGACCCCGTTTTGGAATCCACCTCCAGCTCCTCTGGCTTGTCTGGCACTGGAAGCACAGGAGAAGAGGATCATACCTGGATAGCATTACTTGTCCCCCACAAAGGCTGCTTGTGCCTCTGCAGCTGAAATGGTGTGGTGAGGAGGGGGAAGGCCCTGCAGTAGGGCCCTGCACAGCGCCTTCCCCAGATCCCCACACCCTGCAAGCAGCTCTGATCCCAGGACCATCACAGCAGGGAGCAGATGCTCTGGCTGAGCTTCAGGATGAAGGGCATCCTGACATTTCATGTAAACATACCCATTTCCTTTGTCGTGATGAGCCGTGTGTACAGGATTGTGCTAGGCAGCAGGGAGATGGTGACACTGTAGACAGTGAAGGGCTGCAGAGGGGAGCAGGTGAAAGTTCCCTCCCAGCCTTGCAGTATCTCCTCTACCTTCACATCCTCAGCCTCACAGTTTGAGGAGGAATGCTGCTCCAGCTGGCACCTGGCCCGAATATTCTGGCACATACGAGGGAACCTGCAGGTCCAGTTCAGTTTGATGCTGGTGCTGGAAACCTCCAGGGTCTCAGGGACAACCTGGAGGACATCTGTGAAGGGAACATTCCAAGAGGATCACTCCCTCTCCCTCCAAGCCTTGACATCAAACTCCATGAACCCCACCATTCCCTCACTAGCCTGTCCCCAGCACAGAGTAGACAAGGGCATTCTGCCTTCTCCCAGACTACACAACCCAGAGCTGCCAACAGCACAGACATAAACCTGGGATGCATCCAGAATTTTCTCTGGATTTCTGTGCCATGCCCTGACCACCCCGAGCACAGGGCACTGACGCTGTGCCACATGTGCAGAATTGCTCTCCATGCCTGGGAAGCACATACTGAGAGTACTGGGAGAGTGTCTGGCTTGCTCACTTACCCACACAGGTCAAGTTCCCTTCCATAGGGCGCCAGGTGTCTGTGCCATTCCTCACTATCCAGCCACTATGAGGAATCGTGGAACCTTCCCTTTGCTTCAATGCCACACATTTGATCTCCATGGGTGGAGGCCAGTACCCCTCAGGACACCGTATCTTCACCACTTCATTTGGGTTGAAGATCCCCTGTTCTTGGTCAAAGATAATCCTGGAGTCCCACTGGGGCTTCTGGCATTTCTCTGCACCAACAAGATGGGAAGGTGTTAGCTGGGCAGTGTTGCTCTGCAGGGCATGGAGCAGGGCATCCCCTTCCCTGGCCCATTAGAGCAAGAAGTGAGCTCCAGGACACTGCACAGAGCAGGCCTTCCACATCAATTCTTGGCAAGGGGATGAGGACAAGAAGGACTCCAAACTTCTCCCCTCCCAGGTCTCCTGGGAAGGGCTAGGAGGAGCTGGAGTCAGGGACTGAGGGGAAACCATGAGGGGTCTTTACTGTGCACAAAGCCTGCCCAGAAATTCTGGTGCCCTGTTTGTCCCTCAGACAGGATGACAACACTTTGATTCCTCCTGAGAAGGCATAAAGTCTGAGCCCCAAAGCTGGCTCTGCAGTATGCAGCAGGGGCAGGGAGGGGGAGCCAGAACACAAGGAGGGGGAACCAGCCTTTACCCTTGTCCCCTGTGCCACAAACACCTGTCAGACCTAAAACACTGTAGCCCTGACTTTGCAGCACATGCTCTTGCCAGAAGCCCTTAGGGAGACCTGTGTCTCCCACACACCACCCAGGCCCCTGTGAGCACAGCCTGAAGCCGTGCATGGTCTCTGACCTCCTGTGCCACGGGCAGTGCTGCTTACTGCCAAAATGGATACTTTGGTATTGGGGTAGGACCTTTGTACCGAAACTCCCTCCTGACAGGACCCTCAGGGACTAAAGCTGGCATCAGCCATCTCCCCACCAGGGCACCCCTGGAACCCCAGGGCAGGCACAGAGCAGACTCAGGAGCTGCCTCGACACTGTCTTCAGCAGCACCTGCCATTTCCTCAGGCAGCACAGAGCCAGAAGCTTCCTGTGCCCCCACAGGCTGCCTTCCCTGCTCAGGGAGGGCAGAGCAGGGCAGTCAGGAATGCTCCTGATGCCTCCTTACCAAGGCACTGTACCCTGAACCTGGGCTGAATGATGATCACATTGCCTCTGCTGTCCTTTCCAGTCCAAGCTTCTCTGTGTATAGGTTTTCCATTGATAACAGACAGAACTTTTCCTGTGCATTTGACTTGGGTGAAGGGTGGCTGGAAACCCTTGGGACAGCTCAGAATCACTTCTTCATTCTTCCTGTAACTCTCCTGGTCTGGTGCCAGCTGGAGTCTGGAGTCCCAGTGGGGTTTTTGGCATGTTTCTGGCGGAGGTGAAAGTGCATGTTGGTTGGGCTGGGAGGTTTCAAGGAGGAGCAGGGTATGTGGTGGGGCCTCAGCAACCCCCAGCAGTGCCCCTAGCCAATGAAAGGAGAGGGAAGGTGACACATCCATCTGTCCCATCATGATGGGACACCTTGGCAAGGCTGGTTGGGATGGGACTTTCCTTGTGGGTGAGTGTCAGCTGGGGCTGGGGCCTGTCCAGGCAGGTGGTGGACAAGGATGTGCCAGAATTCTCTAGGGGAATGGTCTCAGGTATCCAATGCCTGAGATCCAAGCGGCCCCGACATGGCATCAGAATTGCATCCCTGGCCACAGTGATGATGGAAGCTCAGAGATGGATGAACGGGGCAGAAATTGACCAAGAGCTTGGTAGGAAGCACTTCCTGACACCCTGCTTACCAATGCACACTATGTTCCCCTGAACTTGAATCCACACAGCACTTCGGTTTCTCCCCAGCCACACGTCTTCCTTTAGAGATACAGAATAATTCAATGTCTGAACCCTGCTTGCGCATTTGACATGGGTGAAGGACGGCTGGAAACCATTGTTGCAGCTCAGAGTCACTTCTTCATCCTCTGTGTAACTGTCACGGGCTGGTGCCAGCTGCAGTCTGGGGTCCCACCAAGCAGGCCTTTGGCATGTTTCTGTCAGAGGTAAAATTGGGTGAGGAGTACTTTTGGGAGGTTATAAGAGGAGGCTTGGGACAGGTCTCTCATGACTGACTATTCACTCTGACACACATGAGTGTCATGTGCCCAGGCACTCTCCAAGCACACAGGGCTCCTCATCACCCCATCCCCAGGACTTACAAACCTCCCTTGGATTCTGGCCCCTCCATGGCGTGTTTGAGCCCCCATTTTCTTGTCTCCCTCATGCGCAGGTGAGCCATGCTGCAGTAACAGCCTCCCACACCAGACAACCCAAACCCTAGAGAAGCTTTCCAGGGGAAAAGCAGAACCCCTGCAGCTATTCCTACTTCATTCTGAGGCAGGAGATGCTGGCTGGGAAGGATTCCTCTCCCCAGGAGCACAGAGCCCAGCAGGTGCCTACAGCAAGGTGCTGAGACAAGAAGAGCCTTGTCAGTGCCAGGACATGGGGAAAGCCAAGGCATCCGGGTCTGCCATTCCTGCACTGTCTCTGCATGACCAGCTCACAGAGGGTCTGCCACCAGCTCAGGGCCCTGGGTCAGGGTGGTGCAGGGCTGTGCTTACCCTTGCAGGTGGGAGTCTCATTCCACAGGATCTCGGCCCCTCTGGAAATGCATTGAATATGTGGGACAGATGGTGCAAACTCCCCAACACAGCTGAGCTGCACCACTTCGTTCAAGGCATAGTTGCTCCTCCATGGAGCAAACCGCAGTTTGGTGTCCCAGTTGGAGGGAATTTTACATTTTCCTGTGTGCAAAGGCCAGGAGGCAGAGCCTGAGGGTCACTGGGCTCCAGCAGCATCCATGAGGATGAGGGAGTTCCATCCAGAGGGGTGCCAATCCCTCTCTCTTCAGAGGGGTGGCAGAGACAGCACCTCCCAGGATGAGCCCCATCCCCCAGATGCTTTATCCCTCCCCACACCCTCAGGGGCAGTGCAGGAGGGTTATCCACAGGGTTATCCTGCCCACCTGCTGCTGTGGAGACACCCCAGCCAGAGGGGTCCAGCAGCCTGGGGGATGCTGCTCTCTCCCATAATACAGGGGCTGTGGGAGTGCACCAGGCCCAGGGAGTCTCTGCTGGCATTCCAGACTCCACAGCTTGGTCTCATGGAGTGACTCCCAGCAGCAATGGTGAGTAACAGGATTAAAGTTGCAGATAACAAGAGAAAGAACCAAGCAATTCTGCAGTGGGAGTAACTACAGGAATGAGGCAGGCAGAAAATGAATCGTCTAAGTCCCTGAAAGAGCAAAAACAAAAAAATAACACCCTTCTCATCCAGGATGTTTACCCGTGAGCTAGAAAACACCCAGTTTTGACGAGTTTTGTTACATTATTCATCACCCTAGTGATGAATCCTTGCTCTTAATTGTAGTAAAAATCCCACGTCCCCATTCATTTGCCTCCTCTCAAAAAGACCACCACTCTCCTAGCATGTACCATGATTTCTTGGAACGCTGTGCTTTTACAGTGAAGAGGGGAAAGGATGAGTCATAGTAACGCAGGCAAGCAGTGACTTCAGTAAGATTGTGTCTCTGTCAGTATACCTGCTTTTGTCTGCCTCAGTGTGCTGGCTCTGTGGATTTTCCACCTAGCAGAGTTTTCTGTGCAGAACTGTAAATAAATCAAATCCCTTGACTCTGTGTGCTAATCAGCTTTTTCCACAGTGGGTGAAAGAAGCTTTCAACTAGAGTCTGCCCCTCAGACCACTGAAGTTCACACCAGTGACCACAAAGCTCACACCCTGCTCAATGAACTCAGCCTAGCCTCTGCACTTCACCCAAAATGAGTCTGCCTTGTCCTGCCCTGGCAGACATGTCACCTGGACTTGCTCACCCAGTACAAAATAAATCCATGAGGAGGCAGTGGGCATGGAGCTGGCCCTCCCTGAAGGAGGATAAAACACATCTCTTCAGCTACAGCTGCCCACTTCCCACCAGCACTCACCACTTCCCTTTTCTGGCAGCGGGTTTCCACGCCATCATGGCAACCCTATTCCCAGCTCTCCACCCCAAAGGACAGTGGTCACCAGCCCCATCCCTTTAGACCACGTGGTGCAGACATGAAACTTCTTCCCCCTCAACAGTGTCTCTCTCAATGCCCTCAGAGCACACACCTTACTGACGGAAAACTACCTGACAGACATGAAACTCTTGACTTGGTCCCAGCCTCGTCAGGCATCCCCGTCACACACCTTCCCCCCTCCTGCCATTAAACACCCTGAAGTAACACGCACCCTGCCCGAGGGTGATATCCAGGATCCTTTTCGGTCAGTCCCAGACATGAGTACAGACTAGGAGAGAAGAGGTTCCATCCTGCCTGGAAAGCTGAGAGCTGCCAACTGCTGGACGGGCAGCATCCTTGAGCCACCAGATAGGCGTCCATTGCCCTACAGAGAGAATACTCACAGCTCAGGTCCCCTAGCCATGCTGTGCCCCATGGGGACCTCAACAGGTACCAGCAAGCCCAGGGCACAGCACATAATCACCACAGGAAAGCCCACATTCTTTGCAGGAAGAACCTAGCAGAGACCCAGGAGCTGCCCCTAACCCTGCTGGCATGTAGAAAGAGCAGAACAAACCTCTTGATGTGAATAATCCCATCAAACTACAGCTCCCTGCATCCCAGGGACTATGGGAGAGAGCAGGCATCCCAGCTAACAGAGCTCACAGGTCACATCTTTGATGAACACCATCATCGCCTGTGACAGGGTTGCTGCTTGAGCTGCCCAGAAAGACCATCACTGCTCTGATTGCTCTGGATTCATCTGCCTGCTGCATAACAAGACCCGGCCACCTCTTGCTCCCAGCAACACTACCCACTTCCTAGAGGGACACTGCAAGTCCCATGCTCATGGACAATTCCCAGCACACTGAGGCTTGCTGCCCTCCACCCCAAATAGAGCTTTGTCCCCCCACAACATGAGGGATGCCTGAGTGCCTCAGGCATATGCACACACCAGCTCCAGCCCTCCCACAGCCTCTGCTATGGGCTGAGCAGGGTAAGGCCGGGTAGCAAATAGGCAGGTAGAGGAGCAGCAAAACCATTTCCGTAAGAGAGAGGCACAATCCGCTCTTACCTGCTTCCTGACGTACCCATGGAGTCACAGGACCGTGGTGCGTCTGTCCCCGTGCCAGCAGCAGAGGAGCAAGGGCCAGGAAGAATGTCAGGGCCAGCTCTGGCAGCGCCATGCTGGCACGAAGTCCCCGGGCAGGACTCAGTGAGGGCCACTCAGGAAAGGTGTCTGAGCAGTCCTGCACAGGAGAGGTGCTCACGCAGAAGTGAGAGAGCCCCACAGGGGAGTCACATGTGGTGCAAGAGGCTTCCTCTTTGGAATGAGAGCGTCCCACCAGCCTCAGTGTTGATTCTCACACATCCTCCCACAGACAGTGGGTACAGGCTCCATGCAATCTCCCAGGTGTCTTAGTCCAGCCTCTCTCCTGGCTACCTCAGCTCCCATAGCCCTACTCCAAAACAAGCCCCTCCAAAACCTTCCCAGGTCTGTCTCTCTCCTGTCTCTTTCCAGATCCAGTGGAGGATGTTGAGGAACACACCCCTGATTCATGTGCCCAATGCCACCCTAGCCACATCATCACTTTCTCTTTCAAATCCTGGAATGATTTATGTTAGAAAAGACTTCTATGATGATCAAGTCTAACCACTAAGCCAGCACAATAAGCAACCACTAAAACATGCTCTTAAGTACCATATCTACCTATCTTTTAAATACTTCCAAAAATCTCTCTTCCTATTACCTTGAACTGGTCCAGCTGCAACATTCTTGCTGTTGAATCCCATCAGTGGAGTTTCCAGATCAGACAAGCTCCTGAACCTGGAAGTGTTCTCTTTTCCTTTCTTCTCCAAACCTTTCCTGCTCTGAGCTACTCTTTGTCAGTGCCTTTTAGGATGGGAAGCACTTGACAAGGACAGTGTGGACAGTGTGGGCATAAAAGGGTCTCCTTGGAGATTAATGGAGGTGTCTTGTTAGTGTTACTGTTGAGGTCAGGTAGGGTCTTTGGCTATGGGAAAGAATTCCCTAAATGCTCTTCATCTGGGGCACGCTCACACTCCCCCCAGTCTCCTGTTCCTGCAGATGTCACCACCAAGCTCTTCTCTGAGCCCCTTTTCAGCTCACAAACTCTTGCACAACTTCAAGCTTCCATGAGTCCCGACTCCCTGTGCTGTTGCAGCTCTCCTGGGCCATTCCTCTTTCAACTCTGCTTTACAGAGTCTCTCTGTGTGTGTTTTCCTAGACAGACAAGCACAATTGCCCTACAGTGCAACCCTCAGTGTTTCAGGAAGGGGTGCTGTCACCCAGGGTGTTTTTCACCAGGCAGCAGGAACCCGTTAGCCCTGAGTTCCCTGGCAGATCCTTTCCCAGGAACCACCATCCTCAAGACAGTGCTTGGTATATCTATCTGCAATATCCCAGTAAACCAGCAACACTGAGGGCTTTCTGTAAACTAGATGTCTCCCAAGATCCATTTGGGAACATCATTGCATCAAGTCCAGCTGTGTCACATGCAGCTCTTGTGAGGTTACTGGGTGAAGTCTTCCAGAAAGCTTTCAGCAACATCGAGTTACATCCTTCTTGTTTCCTTGGTAGATCCCTGTCCTTTGGGAACCAGGTTTTTCTTGTTCCTGTGCAGGAGAATGGCCACAGCCAGCAGTCACTGTGTCTTGTCCTGATAAAATCCCAGAGTTAGACACCAACACTCTCACTGACTCTCTTTGGTATGTTAAAGAAGCAAAACCAATGGAATTAAACAACCAAGCTTCAAAAATTCACAAGTGGTACAAGAGACTTCCTAATACCTCTGATGAGATTGTCTCTTTTCCCCTGTCCTGAGGCCTGGAAATCTGTGTTTGGCCTGTCCCTACTTAGAAATTTATCACTGAGATTGGTTCTTTTCTTTGTGTATAGCATCCATTAGAAAAATGCTGAAGAAATTCTGAAAGCCAGCACACTCAGCCATATGCATTGAATTCAATATCATTAAAAATGTGATTGATGGGCTGTTTCATGAAGGTCCATTTGGTTGTCAAAGAACTACCAGGACTCAAACTTTCAGACTGAAGAGAGAAAAACCCAAATCACCTGAAATGTACAATCAGATTTACTTCAGATAGAGAAGAGCACTGGAAGCTCAAAACCATCCACAAAACCGCAAGGGAAAGGAGAAGTAGCTGTGGCTTTTGAGAACCAGGCTTTGTGGAAAGCACTGCTAACACAGCCACCATGTTCCCCTATAGTAAATTCTATTACTGTGTCAGAACTCACAAACAGCAGCAGTGTGTTAGGGTCTTACTGTCCTCCTGAGCTCACACCTGTCCCAAGGGAGCCCACTGTGGGTTGTACCTACAGATGGTGGTGTCAGATGATGGTCAGGTGATGGGGTGGGCTACAGCCAGGCTGGGATGTCAATCCAAAGCTGCTGGGTCAGGCTCAGGCCTGAGGAGGATAGCCCAGTCAGATCCATCCCTGGGAAAGCCAGGAAGGGCTCTGTTCCCTGCACAGCACAAGCACATTACCCTGTGTGACCTGGTCTGGATCCCCACATGGTGCCGGGCCCTCTCCAGGACAGAGTGTGCCTCAGTCAGGGCTGCAGCCTGTGCTGCCAGAACCTAGAGCATATTCTGGCAGGGAGAACTGGAAAATGCCTACAGGATCCAGCCAGAACCCAGTCTTGAACCCTGCTGAGGGCTCTTCCTCACCCCTCCAGCAACTTTCCCAACCCCACTAGACCCAAACCTCCTTCACAGGGATCTTGCAGTGCCATCAACGAGACAATGGCCCGTGCTCCATGCCACCCTGAAATTAGGAACTGTCCAGCCCCTTTCCCAAAATGAGGATAGAACACAGACATCTTAAACCCCTGCAGCTCATCTGCAGAGCTGGGAGCAGAACCCCAGACCTATGGGCAGAAGGAGGGTAAAGGGAGCCCCAGCAGTGCTGGGGTGCAGAGGGATCAGCCCTGATCCTGACAGGTGACAGCTTGGTCATGATCACTTATCATGGTCTGCCTTGGACCCAGTAAAATATCTGGGAGGTCTGCAGGGAGCTTTGTTGGCCTGAGAGAGAGGTGGCACTGGGGCACCTTTGTTGTCACCCAGCTGGGGACAGTGGCAGGGGCAGGAATTTCCTCTTGGGCAACTGTTCATCAAGGCTACAAAGGCCAGCACAAGGCTACCATCTCTGCTCCTATGGTGGCTGGAGGAGCTGCCAGGTCTGATCCAAGACAGGTGTGCTGAGAGCAGAGCTGTGACAGGGGAGAGCCCAGCATGTTGTATAACTGCTACATAGCCTCTTCCCGGGGGAGGGAGCAGGACCTGCTGACTGCTTTCCACAGGGACCATCTCCCCACCTTTCTGAGTCCACTTGCAAATGCCTTCTCCCCAGAAGCACACAGTCAAGCTAGGCTAGACTCTGCTCTGGCACTGCCACCATGATTAAAATCCCTCTGGAAATCTGCAAACCCACTGCCCACAGCCCAGGCCATCCAGGCCCTCCTGGCCTGGTGCTGCAGCCCACACCAACCCTAAATACACCCCAAATCCTCTTCATGCTGAGACTGCCAACATCTCCCATTTGGCTGTGCATTTGCTGACTGCCCAGAAAGGTATTTTTAGCACATAAAATTGGACATAAGCAGTTCACAGCTGGGAGCAGAGTGGAGTAAGGCTGGGGGAGGTGGGGGGGAATGGGGGGGTGAGATGCTGCATTTTGGTTTGAGGAAGGTGTGCTCAGAAATGAGGTTTCCAGCTCTGGCATCCAAGCAGTTCCACATCTGGCCCAGCCATTCCTGTTTCCATCCCCAGAACCATCTCCAGCACATCCCACCCTGGTTCTTGGACAGGGAACGCGGCTAAGCCCAGGAGGTGGGAATTGTTGCGTGGAGGTAGAGAAAACTCCACAACTTTTAGTTATAGAGTGGTATGTTTATTCAGCGCTGGATGCAGGCCAGAGAGTTCTATGAATTTCACAGTGACTTTTGCTGCTAATTTTCATTATCAGAAGGAATTTCTTGTGTCCCTGTCCTGTTCCCGCAGTGTCTCTCTTTTCATTTCACTGTCTCCTCTTTGTCTTCTTGTTTTTCTACCGAAGCAGCTTTTCTCTTTGGCCTTAACTTGACACAGAAAAGCACCTTTTACCCTTTTGGCTCTTGGGGGGATTTTACCATGCCTCATTTCCCCCCTTTCCTAGAAAATAAGTAAATTCTTTTACTTAATGCAAACTCTTATGCCAATAAGTATCTTTCAACGCGTTTCTATGTACATTTGATAAGGAGGTTAATACTGCTATTTGTTGTAGTATTTTACAATTCCAAATTAGCAATATAATAGATAATCTTAAACTTATTCTAACTAGTATTAGCAAAATTACAATGCGGTGAAGCAACTTATTAAAGATTCATTCTGCCGTCGGTGACTACTCAAAAATCACATCTCACCAGTGATGATCTGCATTTTGTTTTATTCTTTGTAGAATTCGGATTATTTCTTTTGTATCATGTTGGACAGTAATTAAGGTTTTCTTCTCACTTTCTTGGATCTCTTTCAATATCTCTAGTAGGTCTTGATGTCTAATTAATTGTCTTACTAATGCAAGGTCCATGCCTCAGAATTTTAAGATTTGAGGCAGTATCTCAGGTCAGACTAGCTTCCTCCCAAACCCTGCTGCCTAAAGACTCTCTGCACCAAGATCAGAGCTCCTGATCTGCTCGTTCTGCCCCCGTGCTTGATACCCCCTTTATTCCCACCATCTGCTCTCCATCATGGGTGGCACATTGTGCCAGTGGTCTCTCCAGCTGCCCAAGCAGCTCTCTGTCTCCTTGACAAACCTCTCACCCTGTGCCTCCTTCACCACTCAAGCCTCTCTGCATTGCTCCCTTTTAAATGTTACACCCCACCCCATGAGCTAACCCCAGCCATCACAGTTCTCTTTCCTAGAGAACTGATGGAGTATTTGGTGGAGCCTGGAGTCTCTCCTTCTATACCATTAAACAAAAGGCTTGGACTTCCCCATTTTACAGCTCTTAGCCTGTACAGCTTCCAAAGAAAAGCAAATCCTGAGGAACCATATATGCCAATCAGGTATCTGAGAGAAGTGACTGCAAAAGGAACCATACAAAAAGGGAAGAAAAAGTCAAACTGTGGTTTCTGCAGTGAAATGAAGCCACTGGTGTGGTGAAGGGGATAAGGTGGCCCACCTGGGGGTGTTTTCTGGTATTCTGTGGTCTTCACAGCCCCATCATCCTGCCAGGTGCTGCACCCATGGTGCACTAGAGGAGGCATCACTGCTGCCAGTGGGACCCCGAGCTGGCACAGCTCCTGCCTGACCTGTCCTGGGATGCCTGTCCATGTCCTGGCTTTGCAGGTGCCATCAGTAGAATGCTACACCTCCCCAAAGCAGCCTCCTTCGCATGTGGGATACTGGAAAGCCAAGGTCTTGGCTGGGCCCCTGCTCACTCCTTTCTCAGTGTGTGGCCCTGCAGAAGCCCTGGGAGCCTACTGTCTTCCCAGCACCCAGCCCCTGACCAAAGCTTGGTGTGGAATGATCCTCCACAGAGGCTGGGCAGGTGGGGAGAAGAGAAGAGGGCACTGTGTCCTGGTAAGTCAGTGTGAGTGGTGTGAGTGGCACAGTGCCCAGAGCTTAGAGAGCAGCTGCCCTTTGTTGTATAAATATGTGCATAAAGCCACGTGTGCTGCAGCCCAAGATCAGTCCAATGTCAAGATACTGAGCAGACCTACAGCAGCATCACAGCAGACATGGGGGAAAAGGGAAGGTTCTGCCTCATGCCACAACCTCCTGTGGGGAGCCCTGTGGCCCTTCAGCCAACAGAAACATGCATAATGCCTTTTATGATCCCTTTTTGTGAGAATCCCAGCTACAGGGCAGCCACAGAGATGCTCCTGAATGACCCATAAGGAAGGGCCTGCCATGCCTCGTGGTGTGACTTACATGTCAGGCGCTGGGCTGGTAGTGACACACTTGGCTCACCCACAGCCTGCAGCACCAGGTGTCTCTTGTAATTACCCCCAGAGACCAGTCAGTCCAGGGCTGGTGCAATCAGCCACTAGAGAACAAGGGCTCCGCAGGGTGGGGTGACCAACCACCCATGACACAGGTGGACAGAAATGAGGTCAGGACAATCAGAGGCATCAATGGAACCAGGCTCCAGCATGCAGGACACAGCAGATCAAAGCCCTGCGCCATTTGTCTCAGCTCTGCCCTGTGCTGGAGCCAGCACATATCCCACTTGCTGCTATTTGTCCTCTGCTTGTCATGCTACTGACCTGGGGCCATCAGGCTCACATTTGACACTAAGAGAGCCAAGCAGGACCCACCCTCTTTCCCCATTTTTGACCCACTGTGGAGTACAAGGCTGCTGTCTGTGGGTAGCCTTGTGCTCTTGCTGTCATGCTGTTGAGATGTCCCCGCTCACAAAAACACACACACCCTTCCCTTGCCTTTATCTTCATGGGAAATCCCAGTACACCTTGTCCATGCCAGATCCATCTATATATGCTGGGGTGCAGGTTTTTCATCTCAGGCCCCATGGAGTGTGCAGATGCCCTTCCTCAGCAGTCAGGGTGCCTGGATTCATGGAAGAAGACAGGACACAAGGAAGGTTGGCAGGGCTGCTCACGGAGCTTGCTAAACATAATGAGATTTTCAACAGCTGGGGGAAGCAATAAAGAGCTGTGATTGACTTGGCTCCAAGTGGCAGCTTCCATGACAAACACAGCACAGCTGCCTTCCCCCACCACACTGGGAGGCCATACTCCAGCCTCTGCTGCCTCAGCCTGCCTTGCCTGGAGAGGGCACAAGAACATGGGAAAGGGCTAGGAAGTGCCTGCAGTCACAGGGAGCTCCCAGTTTTCTAGTGTACAGAGAATTGATCCTTTGCTTTCCAGCTCCTCCAACACCTGGACACGGCATCCCTGCCCACACGTGGCTGTGGCAATGGTGACCTCCAGCTGAAGGGCTCCCATGGGCATCTAGAGTACAGTATGGTCACACTGCTCCCCTGTGCCCTAGCACAGAGAGGGGAAGCCAAAGGGGAAGGCAACAGACACAGGAGGAGAGGCACACACATAAATTCTCTACCTGGAGGTGGCTGTGCCCATATTTTCTCCTGTGAATAATCTGAGCAATGACCTCCCTTTAACCTGCCCTATTTAGCCCAAGCTGTAGCTGTGTCAGGAAACAAAAATCCATGGTGTGGATGATCACAGGACCATGGGCCAGCCGAGGAGTTACTCAGGGAGGTGTAGCCTGGCTGACCACTGGCTCAAGGGTGGGGAGCTCCTTGCAGCACCCACCTCTTGCTCAGGCATCTGGGAGAATAAGCAGGGCTTCACCATCTCTGCCTAAGGTCAGGAGAGCAGAAGGGACTGGGAGCATCTCTCTCACTCACACCAATGGGGCTGGAGTGGGATGTGTCCTTCTCAAGAAGCTCAGTGCTCAAAGGGGAATGGTTCTCCAGCATTGCTTTCCCCCAGAAGGTCTTCTTTTTGTGAGTTCTGGATGGGAAAGGAAGCCAGGGGAAGCAGGAGGATGCTGGTTTGCTAGTGTCAGGATCTCTGGGGTGAATTGTGCATGTGGGTGTGTTCTGTAGGGTCTCTGGCAGGCACTGTGCTGAGCTATGCATGCCCTCACCAGACTTCCCCTACACATTGCTGTGCTGCTTCTGAGTTCCTCCCTGCAGCAGTACCAAGCCATACAGATCAAAGGGCAGTGATGAACCAGGGTGAAGGCTCTGGCTGCCCTGATGTCACAGTTTAACTGCAGCTGGCAACTCACTACCACACAGATCCTCCCTCATTCTGCCATGGTGGGAAGAAAATTCAGGGTGGGGAAAAAATGGGTAGAGATAAGAGCAATTTAATAATCTAAACAATACTGTTGTTGCTGTTGCTGCTTTTGTTGTTGTTATTAATAATAATAGAAATTAAAAATTATAATTGTAATTAAAAGGAGAAGGATAAAACCAGTGTGACTTAAATGAGGCACAACACACTTGCTCACCACCCACTTATTGGTACCCAGCAGTTATCAGCAGCTCCTGGGCATGGTGTTCCATGGCATGGAATATCTCTTTGGGCAGTTTGGGTCAGCTTTCCTAGCCGTGCCCCCTCCTGCTTTCTTGTGCACCTGCTCCCTGGGAGAGCATGGGAAACTGAGAAGTCTTTGAGTTCGGGTAAACACTGCTGAGCAACAGCTGAAACATCAGTGTGTTATCAGCATTATTCTCAGCAGAATCCAAATCACAGCACCCAAGCAGCTGCTGGGGAGAAAATTAACTCTATCCCAGATGAAACCAGGACACTTGCTCTCGGGTAACTGGTGCTGTGGGCCACAGGCACCACCTGGTCTGAGGCCAGCCCACTCTAGTATGGCCCTGTTTGTCCCAGCACTGCAGCCAGACCAGGTTCTTGGCATCTGTGCTCCTGCCTCACATCTGGCAGAACCATAAGCCCTTCAGGTGTGCTGCAAAGTCCCTGGGGAGTGTTGCTAATTGCTTGGCAAGATGCAGGAGATGAAGAAAGGCTGACACATCCTCATGGGATGAGCACGGAGCTGTTGAGAGCCACATTTCCTAGGTCCAGGTGAGGAGGACAAGGAAAAGCCCTGTTATCTGCTGGGCAGTGTTGAAGGATGGGAGCATGGCCAGGTATTGTGAGATAAGGTGTTCAGGCTGGTCAGGAGCAGGGTGGGTAATGCTGGAGATGGTTGCATTGTCCCTGCCTGGCAAGAAGTGACTGGCTCCTGGTGATCTGTGAAGGTCCCTGTAGTGCTTAATCACTGCAAGAATGTGGACCTGGAACCGCTGGAGCAAGTCAAGAAAAGGGCTTTGGAGCTAATAAGGAGACTAGAGCATCTCCCCCATGAAGACAGGCTGAGAAAGCTGGGGATGCTCAAGGTTCAAGAGAAGGTTGTGTGGACACCTCATAGCAACCTTCCAGCGTCTTAAAGGGGGCCTACAAGGAAATCAGAGAGGGACTTCATCAGGAACTGTGAAGTGATAGACTAGGGGCAGTGGCTTCAAACTCAAAAAGAGTAGGTTTAGATTAGATATTAGGAAAACAATTTTCTCTGTGAGGGTGGTGAGGCACTGAAACAGGTTGCCCAGAGCTGTGGATGTTCCTACCCTGGCAGTATTCAAAGCCAGGCTGGATGGAGCTTTGAGCAAACCAGTTTAGTGCAAGGTGTTTCTGCCCATGGCAGAGGGACTGGAACAAGACGATCTTTAAGGTCTTTTCCACCAGAAACCATTCTGTGATTCTGTGCAGTTGTGCTCACATGGCCGCATGTCACATCACCCCGGGTTACACGTGGTGCAGGCACAGCCAGAGCTGCCTGTCCCCCCTTTCAGAGGTGATGCCTGCTTTCTTTTATCAGTGCTCTCAATGTTTTCAATTCCAGTGCCCCCGTGGGGCTCCCAGCAGGCACGCACTCAGCTGGGTTCAGGCATCAGTGCCCCCCAGGCACAGGCACTGGTGTTGGCTTGAGGAGAAGCAGAGCAGGGAGCTGAAATCACTCACTGTCCAGCACTAGGAGACAGGGATGGATGTGGATTCTGTCTCCATGGATGTCACAGCTCTGGCACCCAGGCATGAGAAGCATCGACGAGATAACAGGAGGCAGCGAGCAAATGCTGCCAGGTGCTGTGCTGACTATGCTGGGAGAATATTAATGACACAACAAATATTTGCAGCCTTCATGCTGCACACAACCCCTCAATGGCTTTGCAGCTGAAGTGACAGGGAGGCAAAGGGGGCACAGCAAATGTGCCTGAGCAGCAGGGACCTTGCCAGTCCCTGCTGGGATCTGGATGAGGGCTGCTGCAGCCTGCAGCCATGGTGCTGGGTGTGGAACATGCATGGCCCTGGATGGGCTCAGCAGCACACAGGGCACTGGGAAATGTAGTCTGGCTGCATCAGCTGGACTGGGTGCCACTGGACATCACCAGGCTGGGGCTGAGACCTTCTCCCAGATACCGTAGGCTCCTCGAACTGACCAGGCTCCTATCACTCTGTAATAGCCCCTGCTGGGCCCTCAGCTCCTATTTCCTACAGGGCAGAAAGCATGAGATGTTTTTCAGGGAACAGCTGTCTCATAAACAGGGAGCTGGGGAACATACAGGACTTGGGGGGTGGAGATCTGCAGGGTGATGTGTGGTAGTGTGGGAAAAGAGCAGAGATCCCCTGGCACAGAAGGAAAGAGGAAACTTGGGACCAAGAGGCTGCACCCACATTCTGGAGACAAGCACCAAAGGGAGTAATTTGAGTCAGCCAGTGCTCTTTGTCCTGCTCACCCCTGTGTCTGCACAGCCTCTCCAGCCTGGAAAACCTTTGTGCACTTTAGCCTTGTGCCTGCTCTGGCAGCACACCCCTGGCAGCAGCAGCCATTGATTTTCCAGAGCATTTGCAGAGAAGGAGTCTCAGGTAGGGATGGGCTCTTGCACATGGGTGCAGAGGAGGGGACTGCTCACGTTCTGGCTCTGGGGCTCTGAGCAGGGCAAGGCTTTGGTCAGGGTGGATTACTGGTGGCTCATCCCAATCAGAGCTGTCCTGCAAGGACTCGAGTGCCACTCCAGTGCTGTTATGGAATGGAGGTGGGAGTGCAGCAAGGACCAGGTTTCCTGTGTGGAGAGCCCCTGTGTCCCTCACTGCCCTGCACAGAGCCTGGCCAGCCCACACCTGTAGTGTGCCCTGATCCTTACAGGATAACTCTGCACTTCTACAGCTCCAGCCTCCATAGACTCGTTGAAAGCTCCCACCCCTGCTCTGCCTAGGTGATGCACAATTCCCAGCAGGCAGGGTGAAGATGTTTACTAATCCCTGAGCCTTTTCCCTGCAGGAGAGGAGGGGTGTAGAGCCCAGAAAGAGAAGGGCAAGGAGGACAAAGCCCCCCTCCTCTCTCTCCTGCAGATCCACGTGAGCAGAGTACAGCCAGGGGGACCTCCTTCCTGCTTTTCCTCACCAGGGATTGGGGAGCTTAATTCAGGGTTTGCTGCAGGCTCAGCCCAGCCTGACTTTGCACCCAGCTGCTTAGTGTACTTGCCTGCACCATGGGAGGGATTTGGGGCA
The DNA here is from genome assembly GCF_000277835.1 of Geospiza fortis. Lineage (NCBI taxonomy): Eukaryota > Metazoa > Chordata > Aves > Passeriformes > Thraupidae > Geospiza > Geospiza fortis. The sequence goes on along the minus strand of NW_005054726.1, from coordinate 119,776 downwards.
CTGGAGACTTTTAGCCATGTCTCAGCTCAGCCCTGCTGTGCCAGGCAGGAGCAGAGCGTGATGGAAATAGCACAGTAGAGTTACCAGTGCTGATGAGAGAAGGGACTGCAAATCCTGCAGCAGCAATTTCCACAGTCAGAGCCATCTCCAGGGCTTTAATTTATCCATTACAACTTAATTGGATGTAAACCCAGTCACTTGTGAGCAGCAGGAGCTCTGATCAGGCAGTGGCCCTGAGTTTCTGTCTTCAAGATGCCTCACCAGGCCTCCCCATCCCTGTTGTGGTGCCTTGACCATTAGGAATCTGCTGCATCCAAGTGGAAGGGAGAGGCTCTCCTTGTTGCCCCAGGTGAGCTGGCTGTGCTCCTCTGAGCAGTGTCCCACACCACTGAGGAGCTGCTCATGGGGCTCTGGGTGCATCAGCATGCTCACGTTTCAGGTGCCAGGGCTGAGCCCGGGTGGGCACCCACTGCCACCCATCTGAGCAGCCACAGCTGGACACCAAGGCAGGAGGGCACAGACTGAAGCCTCCTGAGCCCACAGGCAGATGCTGTTCTCTCCTCTCATCCATGGAGCTGCTCCTGTCATTTTGTCAGGCTGTTGTCAGCAGGACTGACATGTGAGGCTGAGGAAATGCAAGAATGTGGCCTGTTGCACAGCACTGCACTCCGTGGCTGCAAAGCCTCCCTGGCACATGCTGTCCAACACCCTGGCAGGCTGGAGTGGTACTGGTGAGGAAAAGGATGGCTCAGACCTCATGAGACAGGGACTGGCAGAGCCCTGTCCCCAGGCTCTGCCTCCCAACATGTAGGAAACTTGCCCTGCACAAACCCACTCCCTCTGCAGGCCTGAAAGAGCAGGAATACCATGAATTCCTAGGGGGAGGGCAGGGCACTGTTCCCATTAGAAATAAATGGGAGGCTCAGTTCCCTGCTCTAGCCCACAGAGTTATTCTCCCCCCTGAGACAAGGAAGAAAACCCAGCTCATGGTCCAAGGTGTTTATGTTGTGCTTGATGGCACCTGGAGCCGAGCGGTGGCAAAAAAAAAAAATAGCCACACCAAGAGATACTCCATGTGGCTGTTTTTCCCAGCTGGAAAATCAGCTGGAGTGGTGCAGGGCATATGCAGCCAGTCCTAGCACACAGGAGAAAAGCTGTTTGAGGGGAGCTGCAGAGTCAGGGCTGTGGCAGCGCCCAGAGAGGAGGCTGGGGCAGGGCTGGGCCAGCACAGGCAGGTGGATGCCAAGGAGAGCGTCAGCAAAATGTGTGGGACTGAGCAAGGGCAGATCCAGCTGCAGAAAGTCCCTGGGCAGGAAGGACAGGATGGATCGGCCCCAGAGCAGGCAAAGGGGCTGAGGTGGGGGAGCAGCAAGCAGAAGGAAACCAGGGAGAAGTGGAAGAGCTCAGGAAAACAAGGAAGGCGAAAGGGTGCCACAGGCACCGGGCATGCTGTCACTGAGAGGCTGCTCTTGCCTGCTCCTCCGGAGGACAGATCCACTGGGATACCACCCAGGCTGGGTGCATGGACAGAATCCGAGCCCCTGATCCAAGGGGCAGAGATCCAAGCCTGTACCAATGGGGCTCAAACTGCCAACAGCTACTTGTATGGGGGAACTGGTCCCACGAGACTGTATAGGGTGGGGCTGGATATATGGGGAGATCCGATCAGATCTCCATGCCTTTTGTCGGTCCATCAGGAACTGGGTGCTACGAAGACAAAGAGAGTCCCCTAGCTAGACAGGGAATCCCGGCAGGGCCCAGGGAAGAAAGGAAGTCCCGCACCTACAGTGTGCATCCAGGTGGGACCCAGCGGAGGAAAACTCCCACGCCTCTAAGGCGCATCCAGGGGTTGGGGACAGTCAAAGCCCTGTGTCCGTGCGGTGTGCCCAAGCTCTGCCGCGGGATCTCAGGGCCCCACAGCACACTCTGGCGCGTAGGGAGACGCCCTCTCGGCACCCACCGGAGCGCGGTGCTGGTGGACGCGGACACCGGGGCGTGCAGGACCGGGCGGGCAGCGCGGGGCGGGGCAGGGCGGTGGCGGGGGGCTC